>NC_084502.1:37316380-37391380 GCF_024500385.1 Phyllopteryx taeniolatus | reverse complement strand
TTAGGTGAGTTTTTCAGTGAATAGCGGGGAATAGGTTCCATGGAAAAAAACTCATCGGTAAATTTGTGAATAGTTAACCGCTATGTGTGGGACGACTTGTACCTAATGTTACGGCTAGTGGGTGAACACTCACAAAAAGGTAGGGCTATTCAGCTATCGGAAAATTCAGGATGATCCTAAAATGCACAATAACTTCTAAAGCTAATTTTCTAAACTTTTGAATGCACATGTCCAACTTTTCAGTGTTTCAGTAATTTTTGCACATCCTTCTGTTCTCTAACAAAGAGCTCTTCTGCAAAAGTCGGAAATCGTTGTTTTATACACTGTATGTTTAGTTTGTCTTCCACCTTTCGTGGGAAAACTGGTTTGCGTTTTACAGTATTTGGTTTTTAAGGGCTTCTAATCTTTTATTTTTATTTCTTTCTTTTTTTTTTTGCTGCTAGGTGCTGAGCATGCTGACGAAGAGGAGAATGGTGTTTGTATGACAGAACATGTCCAGTGTCGCAGTGTCACTCAGTCTTCGCCACAAAGCTTTCAGGCTGCAATGCAGCTGGTGAACATCCAGACACTGGCCTTTACGCCACCTCACGTATTCCCCTGGAGGGTCTACTTGTACACGCACACTGAAGCACCTCCCTGCAGCACACTCATACTGGGAGAGTTACTTTATACTAGAAAGGGAAATGAGGAGGAAGGTACACAGGACGGCACCAGAGATGGCGAGAATGCAAATAAAACAGTGGTGGGAGGACAAACAGAGGGACAGGTAAATCATGAAGACGCATTAGGAAGGAGGAACAGCAGTGAGTTGGCGACGGACAATGGACAAATAGCAGAAGTAAAAGTGACTCTAAAGCAACAACCAAGAGACGACAAAGCTCTGAGGGGTTGTCTGGCCATACTCACCACTGTACTGCATACACTGTCTCCAGAGAGAGAATGAATGTGCAGCACAGTGGATGAGAGGTTGGCACAACACAAAGGTTGAGTGTACATTTTGTTGCTTTCTGTGTGGATTTTGCATGTTCTTCCTGTGCTTGTGTGGGTTCTCCAGGTACCGCGTCTTCCTCCCTAAACATTTACTGTATGAAATGTTAATTGAAGACTCTTGTAGCTGTGGGTGGTTGTCGGTCTCTGTGTCTGTCCTGCGATTGACTTGTGATCATGTCAAAGATGTGCCCCACCGGTCATCCTCTAGTCAACTGCAATAGCTTGTTGATTACATTTGCCCAGCTATAACTATAAAACTTCCAGCCATCCATCCCTTTTCCATAGCGCTTGTCCTCTTGAAGCCCATCGAGGCTGGCTTTAGCTAAGTGTCGGGTTACACACCGGACTGGTCAGCTAATCATAGGGCCCAACTATTCACACTTACATTCACACCTATGGACGCTTTAGAGCAAACTTGTCAAACTCAAGGCCAGATGCGGTCCACCACATCATTTTATGTGGACCGCGAAAGCAAATCATGCTTGTCAACTTGCGTGATTTTTTTGTTAAAATCTGTACCCAAATTCCAAATTGTCATCATAATAAACAATAATGTTGAGATATTGCATTTTTCTGTTACCAAACAACTTCTTCTACAGTAACTTAAACAATCTATTATCCTTGTCTTCTGATTTCAAAACTAGTTATCCCTCAATTTGTTGTGTAATGGTAATAATATGAATTGGTGATTAAACATTTATATGGTATCACTGTTTTAATTGCCCCTCTGAGGTAAATCAGAACTACATTGCGGCCCGACACAAAAATGAGTTTGACACCCCTGCTTTAGAGTCTTAAGTGGATCTAACATGCATATTTTTGGAATGGTGGATGAAGCCAAAGTAAACACGGAAAAGCCATGCAACCACAGAAAGAACATGCAAACTCCACACAGGAATGCTGGAGCCAAGATTCAAATGCAGGACCTCAGAGCTGTATGGCAGACATTACACACCATGCTGTCAAAATTTAAATCTTAATTAAAAAAAAAAAAAAAAAAGCTTCAAAAGCAACACTTGTACAGTAGCCCATATGCAGCCCTTAGGTCAGCAGGTCGTGTTATACTCATGTATAAATCTCTAATGAAGTGGTAAAGGAGGCCTGTCCTGGGTAATGTGTACAGTAAGTGCCTTGAAAAAAGTATTCATACCCCTTGAACTTTTTCACATTTTGCCACCTTACAAACACAAACTTTAGTTTTCAAAATTTTAAGCAAATAAAAATCTGAAAAATGTGTGCATTTGTTTTCAGCCCCTTGCGTCAATGCTTAAGCCACCTTTAGCTGCAATTACCCGAGCTGCAAGTCTTTTGGGGTATGTCTTTACCAACTTGCTTGTTTTTGTCCATCCTTCTTTGCAAAATAGCCATGAATACCCCAAAAATAAACATTCTTCAACGGCAGCAGGGGGTGGAGAGCAGTCTTGATCGAGTCGGGGAGCTTAACTTTGAAGGTTTTCCAACCCATCCATCCATCCATTTTCTGAGCCGCTTCTCCTCACTAGGGTCGCGGGCGTGCTGGAGCCTATCCCAGCTGTCATCGGGCAGGAGGCGGGGTACACCCTGAACTGGTTGCCAGCCAATCGCAGCGCACAGAGAAACAAACAACCATTCGCACTCACATTCACACCTACGGGCAATTTAGAGTCTCCAATTAATGCATGTTTTTGGGATGTCGGAGGAAACCCACGCAGGCACGGGGAGAACATGCAAACTCCACACAGGCGGGACCGGGGATAGAACCCGGGTCCTCAGAACTGTGAGGCTGACGCTCTAACCAGTCGGCCACCGTGCCGCCTTTCCCAACCCGATCAGCTTTTTTTTGTTTTAAAGGTCCCATAGTTTGGCTATCTAACATGGACTTAGTATAAAAGTGTCAATTTCATTAAAAAAAAAACACCTTGGTTTTTTCATACGAGTGTTCAGAAAAGGCCCCTCTAGCTATTTCTGTTTGACCCAGTTTTCTAACCGCTTTGTCCTCTGGTTGGTTGCCTCCGTGCAGAAGACCCACTTGTGAGAGTGCACGTGTTATGTTGACAGCGCTGGCTCAGGAGTGCAAAGGTAGGCGGAGATCTTCGCTAGTAACGTAGATAAGATCGAGAAATTCAAATGACCTAATTTCAGGCCTCTCTGCAGAAAAACGTCTGGAACTCAGGAATTTTAATTCATACAGTGGGGCAAAAAAGTATTTAGTCAGCCACCAATTGTGCAAGTTCTCCCACTTAAAAAGATGAGAAGTAATTTTCATCATAGGTATACCTCACCTATGAGACAAGATGAGGGGGGGAAACCCCCACAAAATTACTGTCTGTTTTTTAAAGAATTTATTAGCACATTGTGGTGGAAATTAAGTATTTGGTCAATAACAAGTTCATCTCAATACTTTGTTATATACCCTGTGATGGCAATGACAGAGGTCAAAAGTTTTCACACACTATTGCTCGTATTTTGCAAATCTCTAGAGCAGTGATGTTTCGGGGCTGTTGCTGGGCAACACAGACTTCCAACTCCCTCCAAAGATTTTCTATAGAGTTGAGATCTGGAGACTGTGCCTAGGCCACTGCAGGACCTTGAAATGCTTCTTACGAAGCCACTCCTTCGTTGTCCGGACGGTGTGTTTGGGGTCATTGTCATGCTGAAAGACCCAGCCATGTTTAATTTTCAATGCCCTTGCTGATGGAGGAGGTTTTCACTCAAAATCTCAATACACTGATCAATCGTGCTGGTCCCTTTGCAGAAAAACAGCCTCAAAGCATGATGTTTCCACCCCCATGCTTCACAGTCGGTATGGTGTTCTTTGGATGAAACTCAGCATTCTTTCTCCTCTAAACACGACAAGATGAGTTTTTACCAAAAGTTCTATTTTAGTTTCATCTGACATTATGACGTTCTCCCAACCCTCTTCTGGATCATCCAAATGCTCTCAAGCAAACGTCAGACGGGCCTGGACATGTACTATCTTAAGCAGGGGGACACGTCTGGCACTGCAGGATTTGAGTCCCTGGTGGCGTACTTTGTTACTTTGGTCCCAGCTCGCTGCAGGTCATTCAGTAGGTCACCCCGTGTGGTTCTGGGATTTTTGCTCACCGTTCTTGTGATCATTTTGACCCCACAGGGTGAGATCTTGTGTGGAGCCCCAGATTATCAGTGGTTTTGTATGTCTTCCATTTCCTAATAATTGCTCCCACAGTTGATTTCTTCACACCAAGCTGCTTACCTATTGCAGATTCAGTCTGCCCAGCCCGGTGCAGGTCTATGATTTTGCTTCTGATGTCCTTTGACAGCTCTTTGGTCTTGGCCATATTGGAGTTTGGAGTGTGACTGTTTGAGGTTGTGGACAGGTGTCTTTTATACTGATGAGTTCAAACAGGTGCCATTAATACAGGTAACTAGTGGAGTACAGAGGAGCCTCTTAAAAAGTTACATGTCTGTGAGAGCCAGAAATCTTGCTTGTTCGTCAGTGACCAAATACTGATTTTCCACCATAATTGGCGAATAAATTCTTTAAAATCAGATGTGATTTTCTGGATTTTATTTTATTTTTTTCTCATTTTGCCTCTCATAGGTGAGGTATACCTATGATTAAAATTACAGGCTTCTCTCATCTTTTAAAGTGGGAGAACTTGCACAATTGGTGGCTGACTAAATACTTTTTTGCCCCACAGTATTTCACGTTTACTGAGGCACCGTAGAGCCAATGTTACATCAAAAATACTAGAAAAAGTTGGTTTGGTAAAATATGGCACCTTTAAGACATGTCACACCAGGAAGCAGGAGCAGCTCAGACAAAGGCTTTTATGACAGCCAAAACTGTGAGTAAGGTAAGAGATTTCCTCATAACTGAAAAAAATGGGTTGAACAAAATATCTTTAAAAAAATAAATAAAAATAGCTCAAACTCAGCGAGATTGAATAGCGAGTATCTGCAAACAGCAATTCTTGTCACAGATGCTCCATGGGATTTAGGTCTGGACTTTACTGGGCCATTCTAACAAATGAATATTATGTGATCAAAATAATTCCATTGTAGCTTTGACTTTATGTTTGGGGTCATTGTCTTGCTGTAGGATGAATCCACTTCCCAATCTCAAGTCTTTCGCAGCCTCCAGTAGGTTTTCTTCCAGGATTACCATGTATTTAGCTCCATCTGTCTTCCCACAGAATTTTCACAGTGGGGATGGTGTGTTCGGAGTGATGAGCAGTGTTAGTTTTCCACCACACAGCACTTTGCATTCAGGTCACAAAATTTTACTTTGGTCTCATCTGATCACAGCACCTTTTTCCACATGTTTGCAGTGTTCCCTACATGGGTTGTGGCAAACTGCAAATGAGACTTGAATTGCCTTTTTTTCCAACATGCTTTCTTCTTGTCACTCTTCCATAAAGGCCGGATTTGTGGCATACATGACTTCTAATTGTCCTGTGGACATTCTCCCATCTGAGCTGTGAATTTCTGCAGCTCCTCCAGTGACCTCTTGGCTGCTCCTCTGACCAGTGATCTCCTTGCTCGCTCTGTCAGTTTTGGTGGAGGGTCGTCATCTTTTGGTAGGTTTGCAGTTGTGCCATCAATTTCCCATTTTAGGATGATGGCTTGAACGATGCCGCTTGAGATATTTGTTGATAACCTAACCCTGCTTTCAACTTCTCCACAGGTTCATCCCCGACCTGTCTAGTGAGTTCCTTGGTCTTCATGATGCTGTTGTACACTAGTGCTTTCCTAACAAACCACTGAGGCCTTCAGAGAGCTGCTGTATTTATACTGAGCATGAATGAAACACAGGTGGACTCTATTTACTAATTAGGTATCTTATGAAAGCAATTGATTGCACTAGATCACATGTGGCAAACTCATTTCATGTGGCCTGCGAAAGCAATTCATATGCGTCAACTTCACGTCTCTTGCTAAAATAGCAAAACTGCAGATTGAGACATTGCAAGCATTTCTTTTTCTTTTCTTTTTTTTTTTTTTTTTTTTTACCAATCCCCCTTTAAAATAAATTTTAAAAATGTATTACTGAAAATGTATAAAATATTTTTTCCTGACTCCTGAATTTGTTGGAACTGTGCAACAATATTTGGGGATCATACATTTGTATGGGTTCATAGTAAGGATGTTCAATACCACTTGTTTTCAGGCTGATACCAGTACAAGTATTCACTCCTAAGTACTCACCGATACCTATACGACCAGTACTTTTGATATATAAAATTTCAATTCACACAATGACAGATGAAGGTGAACAAAGATCTTTCTTTCTGAACCACATAATGATTCACCAATGTGTCAAAGGTCGCAGTGTAGAGCCAACTACTGCCGAGTAGGACTTTATGTCAGATTTTTTTTTTTTTTTTTTGCCTAAAGTATCTGTATCTACCCTCTACCTTGAAATGAGGCCGGTATCGGTATTCACCCATACCTAGTTCATTCATAATAGCCCTCCGAGGTAAACCGTACCTACGATGTGGCCCACCACAAAAATGAGTTTGACATCCCTGTACTAGATTGTATTTAGGGGTATCAGAGGCAGCGAGGCTGAATACAAATCCACACCACACTTTTCAGATTCGTATTCCCTTAAAATTCCACAACACAGTCCTGCCCTGTACTTTTTGTTAGGCTATTACATAAAATCCCTACACAATACATTCAAGTTTGTGTTTGTAAGGTCACAAAATGTAAAACAGTTGAAGGGGGTATGATTACTTTTTCCAGGCATTGGAAATGGCTTAAAATAAATCCGTCAAAATGAACTATATCGTAATTAAAAGAAGCGTGAAAAGCTTTCGGGCGCTTGTGAGTGTTTCGTGACGTCACACGGCGTGTCATCGAGGGCGGTCCCACTGCGATCCCGAGTGGGTGTCAGTGGTTCCATGTTCCCCGGCCGTGAGGATGTAACCTTGATGTCTTCCTCCAGTTCCCACTGTCAGCGAAAGACTCGAAGCGCGGAACTCCAGTTGATGACGCAAGTGACTGTACACTTCTTGGATTTTAGCAACGCTTTTATTTTTATTTTTGGGGGTGGGGTCATTGCCTACTATCATAAGGAAGGGTAATGAAACTTTACGCCACCTTCTCGTATGTATTTTATTCCTAAACTTCTGATGACGCATGTTGTTGTTTGAATTTCCTTTGCCGTTTGAAGGTTGTCACGTGTATGTGTGCATATATGGATATATATATATATATAGCACTTTTAGGGGTTAAGACTTGGTTTTATCAGTCTGTGGTTTTTTCTCTTCCGTTTATACACATCCTTAACTTGTAGCACTAAAAGCTTCAAAAACCGATTGCAAGATTTCCAACTACAAAGAAAGCAGTTTTCAGAACAGCGTCTCAATATTCCAAACTGTATTACACATGAACAAATCTAAAAAAAAAAAGAGCTAAAATCGTTCTAATTTGAATTTATGAGTATGTGTTACTCGTAATAGAATTGGATAGATTACAATAAAACACAGTCAAATGTAAATAGTGACCCTAAAACCAAACAAAATGAATTTGGGATGCTGGTTATCCTTCAAGGTGTTTACATTTATGAACATTTTCTCCCCATAACAAATAGTGGAAATGGAAAAAAACAACAATAAAAACATTTTTATTCTATCCTGCATAATTTTAGTGGTTTGGGCTTGTGAACAATCTGGTCTGTTCCTGCCCTTGAGTGCGCTGAAATATTCATTTTAGCTGTTGTGCTGACCTTGTTCCACATTTGCACAATGACTGTTTTGTGTGTCTGTACACGTGCGTGTTCGTAGGTATACCACAGGAAATGCGACGTCATTCAAAGAAGAAACATGCAGTGTTGCTATTGCTGCTCCTTGCGGGGGGCTTCTACTTTGTTCGACATTCAGTCAACACTGTGAGTACCCTCTCTCTCTCACACACAAACACACACACAGAAGATAACCTGCTCAGATGGTAACAAAGTATGTTGTAAGTTGGTAATAAATGAATGCAATCTTTCTTTGTCAGGACCTGAAAAAGTTAGAGGAGCCAGCATCAGTGAGCTTAACATGGAAGGGAGAAAGGATGGTCAGTATGGAGTCATGGGTGGAACAGGGAGACTACCTGCCTCTCAATGTGACCTATCAACTACTTGCAGGAGTACCATCCACTCAATCTAGTAAGTTTGTTTAATGTCTTCGAAGCTATCACAAGAGTATATACGTAGACCACTGAAGTGATGTGTTTCCTACTGGTGTGCAACGTTAGCTACAATATACACTCACACATCACATTTACCACACTCCAGTTTGAAGTTATGTACAATTTATTTGAGGTATTTCCATTTTTCTTTGGGTGTTGCATTTGTCGCCTCATACGATTAAAGCCAGATTGTTGAATGGTCATCTACACGCACACACACAGCGGCTGAAGTAAGTATGTGTGTACATATATATTTATACAGTGGCTGAAATAATTGTCCACGTCCAATTTTTCTCACTAAATATACTTCCAAAGGTGCTATTGATCTGAAAATTTCACTAGATGTTAGGAACAACCCAAGTAATCCATACACTCAAAGAAAGTAGAACAAATCAGCTCAGAAATTAAGTTGTTTGTAAAAATGTGAAATGACACAGGGAAAAAGTATTGAACACATGAAGAAAGGGAGGTGCAAAAAGGCAAGACAACACCTAAAATCTATCAATAATCACACAGCAATCCAGCCCCTTTTCAGTGCAAATGAATATCAGATGGTTCAGTCCTAATTGATGGCCTACAAAAAGGTCTCATTGCCAAGGTGTGAGTCAAGACACATCTCATGATGGGTAAGAGGAGAGAGCTGTCTCAAGATCATCCCAAAGTACTTGTTGAAAAACATAACAATGGCATTGGTTAGAGGCGCATATCTAAGCTTCTGAACGTTCCAGTGAGCACGGTTGGGGCCATAATACGTAAGTGGAAAGCCAATCATACCACCATAAATTTGCCTCGATCAGGTGCTCCTCGCAAGATTTCTGACAAGAGGAGTGCAAAGAATAATCAGAAGAGTTGTCCAAGACCCAAGGATCACCTGTGGAGAGCTTCAAAAAGACCTGGAATTAGCAGGTTCTGTTGTCACAAGGAGAACAGTGAGTAATGTAGTCCACCGCCATGGCCTGTAAGCACACTCATCACGCAAGACCCCACTGCTGAGAAAAAAACCATGTCAAAGCTTGTTTAAAGTGTACTGAACAACATTTGCCAGTTAAATAATGGGAGAATATAGTCTTGTCTAATGAGAGCAAAATTTAAATCTTTGGATGCCATAATGCACACCACGTTCGGAGGAGAAATGGCACTGCACATCACCCTAAAAACACCAGACCAACAGTGAAGTTTGGCAGTGGGAACATGATTGGGTGGGGCTGCTTTTCAGCAAATGGTACTGGTAAACTTCACATTATTGATGGAAGGATGAATGGGGAAATGTACCGAGACATTCTTGACAAAAATCTGCTGCCATCTACAAGGATGATGAAAATGAAACGAGGGTGGACATTTCAGCAGGATAATGATCCAAAACATACTGCCAAGGAGACTCTCAATTGGTTTCAAACAAAAAAAAAATAAAGATGCTAGAATGGCTCAGTCAATCACCTGACTTGAATCCAATCAAACATCTATGAAAAGAACTGAAACTCAAGGTTCATAAAAGAGACTGCTTGTGTGGAGGAACGGGCCAAAATCACACCAGAGCAATGCCTGCGACTAGTTTCTCCATACAGGAGGCATCTTGAAGCTGTCATTGCAAACAAAGGCTTTTGTACAAAGTATTAAATAAATACCAGTTGGCGTGTTCAATACATTTTCCCTTGGTCAATTCACATTATTACACCCAACTTATTTTCTGAGCTTATTTGTTCGACTTTTTGTATGTATGGATTACTTGGGTTTTTAACAATATCTGGTGACATTTTCACATCAATAGCACCTTGGGAAATATAGTTAATGAGAAAAATGGTGACGTGTTAAATACTTATTTCAGCCGCTGTGTGTGTATGTGTGCGTGCATATGTGCATAGATCTATCTATCTATAATTGTAATACAAATTGTATTTTATATATAATAATATAATCATTTATGTTTATGGTGGAGAAGGGATAGTAAAAGAAACTAAATTTAAAGGGAAAAATACAAATATTAATCAATCTGAGGCTAAATATTTCAACATTTTAGCTGGCGTGGTGTCAGCTGATGCTAGCCAGGGCTTCTTGGTGGTTGCCTGGGTGAGGAATCTGTTTGATTGGTCCTATGGTGGCGGCACGGTGGACGACTGGTTAGCACATCTGCCTCCCAGTTCTGAGGTCCTGGATTCAAATCTGGTCTCGCCTGTGTGGAGTTTGCATGTACACATCGTGCCTGCGTGGGTTTTCTCCAGGTACTCCGGCTTCTTCCCACATCCCAAAAACATGCATCGTAGGTTAATTGAAGCCTCTAAATTGTCCATAGGTATGAATGTGAGTGTGAATGGTTGTTTGTCTATATGTGCCCTGCGATTGGCTGGCGACCAGTTCAGGCTGTACTCCGCCTCTCGCCCGAACATAGCTGGGATAGGCTCCAGCACGCCCACGACCCAAGTGAGGATAAGCGGTACGGAAAATGGATGGATGGGTCCTGTGGTTCAATTTGTTACTGACAGACTTTATCACAACGTTACTGGTAAATGTTTGCCAATGTATCTCTGAGCTGTGTCATATAAATGTAACTCCCACCACTTACCTCATTGTTGAATAATCAATTCAGATGGAAAAATGTATTTTATTCGACATTATTTTAGTAATACGATTCAGTATGATGTGATTTAAAAAGATTCATGTCCTTCTCCTTAACAGGGTATCTATGTATTGGACTATCTTCAGTAAAGAGGAAGAAGGGCAGCTATCTGATCCCCACGTTAGTGTCCCTCTTCTCCCAGTCGTCTCATGAAGAGCGCTCCTCCATGGTGGTTGTAGTCCTGCTCGCAGATTTTGATGTCAGCTGGCGAAAGACCACAGTGACCAAACTCAAATCAGAATTCTCCTCCGCGCTAGAGCAAGGTCATCTGTTGGTCATTCACGTCACTGAGGAATGGTATCCACCCACTGCAGGTTAAGCGCAAACATTTTGCAAAAATTCATTGACAAAGGGGAATGCTTGGAGCTTGTATCTTGCTTCGGTAATAGAATGTACATATTATTAGAGACTGAACTAATATAGTTCATTGTTTCATAAGGGCCTGTTATCTGGTCCAGACTGTACAACGCAATACAATCACAGATATCAATTGTAGACATACAAAACATGTTTTTAGTACTTGAGAGCATTATAGTTCTATGGCTTTAAATTCTGAAAAGAAAGTACAGTCAGGTGGATAAATATTGGGACATAACAGAATTGTCATCTTTTTGGCTCTAAATCCCAGTAAAATGGATTTGAAATGAAACTAACATGATTTTCTTTAACTGAAGAGTTTTAACTCTAATTTGAGGGTATTTACATCTAATTCAGCAACTGTCTTCAGTTCCTGTTTGTTCTTGGGGCATTTTACCTTCAATTTTGTCATCAAGTGAAATGCATGCTCAATCGAATTTCGGTCAGATGATTGACTTGGCCATTGCATAAAGAAGTGGAATCACATGTTTGCCTAATAATTCTGGTGGCATTCACAGTATGCTTCGGGTCATTGTCCATCTGCACTGTAAAGTGTCGTCCAATGAGGTCATTTGGCTGAATATAAACAGATAATATTGCCTGAAACACTTCAGAATTCATCCTGCTGTTTTTCTCAGCAGTCACATCATCAAAAAATTAAAGAGAACCAGTTCCATTGGCAGCCATCCATGCCCTCCTGGCCGTGACACTACCACCACCATGCTTCACTATGTTTTGGATCATGAACAGTTCTTTTCCTTCTCCATACTCTTCTTTTCCCATCACTCTGGTACAAGTTGATCCTAGTCTCATCTGTCCAGAACTGTAAAGGCTTTTTTTCAATGTTTTTTGGCAAACTCTAATCTGGCCTTTTTGGGGTGTTTTTGAGGCTCACCAATGGTTTACATTTTGTTTTGAACCCTTTGTATTCTATTCTTTGTTGTCTTCTCTTGATTGTTGTCTTTGACTAACATTCCCCTACCTCCTGGAGAGTGTTCTTTGTTGCGTATATTGGTTAAATAAAAATGTAATGAATTTAGGAGAAAAGAATAAACCAGAAGCGACGCCTGCGTTACTTACGGTTTAGCGTAATTATAAGTTTGATCGTTAAAATCAAACTATTTTATCTAGTAAAGGGGCACCACGTCACTTTTTATACGTATAAAATTTAGGGAAAGTGACGAGAAACATTTTTGTCAGTCTATGAAATTTTGAGTTCCTGATGTCAGAGGCTTACTTAAATTCAGAACACACACAAAATACAACCAAGAGTGGAAGTTTATAGAATATTTAATGACATCTACAAGGGATCAAGAGGGAAACACAAAGTGGTCTAACTAAAGAAAGAAAATAACACTAATAATGATAAAAAGAAGGAAAATAGGCGCACGAAAAGGGAAATAGAACATCGTGTGTTGGACAAAGTGGAAAACGCGAGCGTTTAACGCATCCATTCCGGATGAGAGAGAGAGAGACGACAAAGTTGAGATTTTGTCTGAAGCTAGTAATTTCTCCGGAATTATTAGGCACTAATATTGTACCGTCTGGCAAAAGCTTGCCATGTCTACTCACGAGCGTAGGTTCAAGCTGGTGGGTGTTGGTCTCTCTCCGGGCGCATCTCAGGAAGCAACAAGACAAATTTTGTTGCAGAAGAAAAAGATGTACAAAAATGAAACAAAACAAAAGAGGCGGAAGACGAAAAATTGTTGTTTATCATGCCTCCTTGGGAGAGTATGACCGTCTCTTTTCCTGCCTTTTATGTGGCTCGCTGGCAATTCAGAGAGATCACGCTGGGCTGGAAGCATACCTGGTACCTTAGTAGCAGCTGCCCTGATCGCCTAGTGGTGGCCCACGGATAGGCTGGGAAGCCGAGTCTGTTCTCATCCCGGCCTTCGCGGTTACTGAGCCGTGTGCTCGAACAAAGAAAAGCCAAGGGGGAAGGGGTGGCCGAAGCCAGCCTGGCTGGTGAGCTGCCAGCAAGACAAGACGTAAGAACTCAGAGGAGAGAAAAACACAAGAGAGAAACTTATGAGCGCCAGGGTTAAGTACCCCAGGGGCGTGTCGAAGAGGGATGGAGAAGACCACACCCATCAGCTTGAATCATGTCTGCAAATTTGATAAAATTGGTTTCAAATCATATATTAATATAAAATAACCAACTTGGTACTCTCTTTACTCAGAGGTCACGCATATCAGACTGACTGTTTATACTTCAGTTTTGGGAAATCAACTGCTTATGGTTAAAATCACATTTCATGCTGCTTGGAGTCAAATCAAGACAAACAATTCTCAAAATCTCACAATTGCACTTGTAAAGTTGACACACTGACACAGAAATCAAGGCATACATTTGGAAAATTTATGCAGAGTTTGTGAAACATCAAAACAGACATTTATCCTTGGTTAAACATCAAATGAGAGTCCCCCCCCCGGATCGACTTTGGAGTTCCTCTTGACGCCAGCGGGTGTTGCCTTGTCCAGCAATTGCTCCTGTTCACAGACAGGTGGTCCGGTGGAAACATCTGGCCTTTGATGCTTGGGAGTTCAGACTTCGAGGGTAGATGTTAATTAGTTTAGTGTCCACGAGGAGTCTTCTTGGGGCAGTCTCACAGCAGGGCCGCTTGGAAGAAGGCAGTTTATCAAGGTGGTGGGGGGCAACTGGGTCAGAGTCACTACATCTTGATCTGGCCAACTGTTGTGAAGGGTTTTTTCCTTCACCAGGGAAATCATTCTTCAGTGCCGACTTTCACAGTGCACATGGACAATGACCCGAAGCATACTGTGAAAGCAACCAAAGAGTGTTTGGAGGCAAAGAAGTGTTCTGCAATGGCCAAGTCAATCACCTGACCGGAATCCGATTGAGCATGCATTTCACTTGACAGTTGCAGTAGAGGCCCGGCAGAGCATCACCGGGGATGAAATCCAGGATCCGGTGGAGGTCTATGTGTTCCACACTTCAGGTTGTAATTGACTGCAAAGGATTTGCAACCAAGTATTAAAAAGTGAAAGTTTGAATTGTGAGTGTTCATTTTTCCCATTACTTTTGGTCCCCCAAAATGTGGGCGGCACATACTACAAACGGTTGTAATTTCTAAACCATTCATCATATTTGGATGTAAATAACCTCAAATTAAAGCTTAATCTCTGCAGTTAAAGCACATCATGTGCGTTTCATTTCAAATCCATTGTGCTAGTGTTTAGAGCCAAAAAGATGAGAATTGTGTTGATGTCCCAATATACTGTATATGGACGTGACTGCAAATCATGACAAAACTTCCACCTATGTGATTACAATTGGTTAAATAACAATTGTAATCACAATAATAATAATAATAACATTACAAAATTTCCACCTATGTGACCTTTAACCTGTACAAAACAAACCCAAAGCATGATGCTACCACTAACATGCTTTACTGTAAGATTGGCCAAAAAGTACAAACTTGGTTTCATCTGACCATACCATAACACATTTTTCCACCTGCATTAGGAATATTTCATGTGTGTGTTTTGCAAAATTTTGAAACCAAGGTCTGTACTTTTTGGCTCATAATTCCAAAAGGTACTGTATGTTTGGCGCCAACGCAGTATTGCTCATCACCAAAAGACCACCACACCAGTGAAGTATGGTGGTGGCAGCATCATGCTTTGGGGCTGTTTATTTTCAGCTGGAACTGGGGCCTTAATCATCCTTAGTTAAGCACTCTAGTGTAACCATCCATCCATCCATTTTCTTTACCGCCTCTCCTCACTAGGGTCGCGGGCTGCTGGAGCCCATCCCAGCTATCTTCGGGTGGGAGGCGGGGTACACCCTGAACCAGTCGCCAGCCAATCGCAGGGCACATAGAGACAAACAACCATTCGTGCTCACATTCACACCTACGGGCAATTTAGAGTCTTCAATCAACCTACCGCGCATGTTTTTTGGATGTGGGAGGAAATCGGAGTGCCCGGAGAAAACCCACGAAGGTACAGGGAGAACATGCAAACTCCACACAGGCGGGGCCGGGATTTTAACCCCGGTCCTCAGAACTGTGAGGCATATGTGCTAACCAGTCGCCCACCGTAGTACAACCACATTAATTTAATTGTTTACTTTTATTGAGTTTTTCAGTTGAGTTGAAGAGGTGATAGGTCACATTAATGGTCGAAAAAGTTTAGAAATTATTAATTTTGGTTTCATTTTTCCACATCACAAAAACGTGGAATTTGAACAAGGGTGTGTAGACGTTTTATATCCACTGTATGTGCCTTGGATCAAAAAAGTTTGGGAAAACCTAGTCTAATCTCCTGCTCCCTCACATCGATCCCTGTAGTGTAAAAGAGATCTCGGATGGATCAAATAAAAACACTACACAAACCCTGTATAACCACATAGAAAAAGGCAATATAACAATACTCTCTGGCATATATTTTTCAAACTACAGGAAGTCCTCGAGTTATGACGCAGTCGACCTACGACGTTTCGACTTTACGACGCCCGTGCCTCGTCCGCCGTTTTGTCCCAGCACCATAGTGTTTCTGCTTAGGTAGTGCATAGTGCTTGGCTGTGTTTGTGCGGCGGGGGTATCTTTGCCTTTTTTGCCCTGCTTTTTTCACACTCTCAGCAGTAATGGTAAGTACAGCATCTTATTTTTGTATTTTAATGTATTTTAGTTTCTTAATACGAAGTGTTAACCTTTCTTACCACGGTCACCTGACCGATAAAGGCACGACGCACTGATTTGCTGCTTTAATGGCTTCATTAGCTCCTTTGCACATTCAACGTCAACGGGTCCTCCGCTAATCTTCCCCCGGTCCCTGTCACTACACTTGCCACTGTACACACTCGCACCTCACCCACACATCGACGCACACGCCCACACACACTGAGCTTGCTTTCACAATCACGTGGGACATTACCCGTAACAGAAGTATTTCGCCGTAAATTTCGAAGGTGAAATCCGACTTACGTGGAAAATCGTATTACGTCGCCAGCGTAGGAACGGAACTCGTTCGTAAATCGAGGACTTCCTGTATTCATAATAATCCAGGTTCCCTGTTGTGTTTAAATAGCATCTCTCTACCCCCCCCCCCTACAGGTCTAAAGAGGAACTACAATGATTCTCCAGAAAGAGTATCGTTCCGTTCCAAGCAAAACCTGGATTATGCTTTCCTTGTGCACTACAGCTCAGGCCTCGGCAGATACTACCTTCAGCTCGAGGACGACGTGTCCTCCGCAAAGAACTTTCCCACAACCATAAAGAAGTGCATTGAAGAGCAAGAAGCCAAAAAGACAACCTGGGCAATGCTGGAGTTCTCCAGCCTTGGCTACATCGGAAAACTCTACCAGTCGGCTCACCTCCCTCTGCTGGCACGTTTTCTCTTCCTCTTCTATCAAGAAATGCCCTGCGACTGGTTGATGTCTCACTTTCGACTGCTTCTGACTCAGAAGGAGCCCATCCTGTTCAAGCCTTCACTATTCCAGCACATAGGGACTTTTTCCTCATTCCAAGGG
Organism: Phyllopteryx taeniolatus; assembly: GCF_024500385.1. Lineage (NCBI taxonomy): Eukaryota > Metazoa > Chordata > Actinopteri > Syngnathiformes > Syngnathidae > Phyllopteryx > Phyllopteryx taeniolatus. Next base: position 37,374,779 of record NC_084502.1, on the reverse strand, counting down.
ACTTATAACAAACTAAAAGACAAGGACTTTGAGGCGAGTGTCTACTCCAATCCTCCAGCTGAGGTTTTCTCAGACATGTCTACCTATAAGAAACACTTTCCCAAACTGGCCTGGGATGCTGGGGAAGGATTCTTCTGGGGCAGCTCTCCAGAGAAAGGCAATTATTTGACTGTGGTATTCACAGACCCCAGCGTTGTGACGGGAATAACTGTAGAGACTGGGACAGAGGGGAAAGACATCCTGGCCTCAGCACAAGTGGAAATTGGACACAATGTGATCACCACTACAAAAGAGAAGAAAACTTGCAAGGATTTCCATATATTGGGGTTCATAGAGAATGGTTGCTTTGCGATGCAGGAGGTGGACAAAAACTATGGCTCTGCCTCTTCGTGTTTGAGGATACAAGTCACAGCTGGGCAGAAGGAGTGGGTCATCATTAGGAAAATCAGGATCTCAACATAACCCAGCTCACCTCCATAGCAAGTACTTATGTGAATCGGTGTTTCCTCTCAAGGTAGATCAATGGTTTGCAACCCCTTGGGGGCGAGGCACCAGAGAACAGTAGGTTGGAAAAAGATCGTACAATAAGCAGCTCTGTGCATGGCACACACTAAATGATTGTCTTTTTTAATTGAAGTAAAATTTCACGAATACATTTCAATTAGTTGTTAAATTCAGACTATTTTCGTACGGCTATAATATGTTGTGCGTTGCCCTGTGGGGATTGTTGGGCTCAGTATAAAATATATTTTTAAACTCCCTTAGTGGAATTGTTTCACTGCAAGTGTTAAGATTTTTGAAATGCGAATGTTAAGATGGTTCAATGTTTTTTTGTTTTTGTTTTGTTTTGTTAAAATTACAGAACAATATATATCTTAAAACTTTGATTAACTGGCAACAAGTCCAGGGTGTGAAGCCTGAAGTCAGTTGGGATAGGCCCTAGCACTCCTGCGAGCCTAATGAGGACAAGCGCTATAGAAAATGAATGGATGGATATATTTTTAACTTAAATACCCACAACATTTTAGTGCCTAATTGGACACAATGGTTTCCATTCCCAACACCACTTATCCTGTTCAGGGTCGCGGGATGTCTATTCCAGCAGACATCGGGCGAAAGGCAGACTACACACTGAACTGATCGCCAGTCTCTCGCAGGGCACATATACAGTGGGTACGGAAAATATTCAGACACCGTTAAATTTGTAACTCTTAATTATATTAAAGCCATTTGCTAAAATCATTTAAGTTATTTCCCCCCCTCATTAATGTACACACAGCACTCCATATTGACAGAAAAAAACAGAATTGTTGAATTTTTTTCAGATTTATTAAAAAAGAAAAACTGAAATATCCCACAGACACTGTGACACTCATATTTAACTCGGGTGCTGTCCATTTCTTCTGATCATGCTTGAGATGGTTCTACACCTTCATTGGAGTCCAGCTGTGTTTGATTATACTGACTGGACTTGATTAGGAAAGCCACACACCTGTCTATATAAGACCTTACAGCTCACAGTGCATGTAAGAGCAAATGAGAATCATGAGGTCAAAGGAACTTCCTGAAGAGCTCAGACAGAATTGTGGCAAGGCACAGATCTGGGCAAGGTTACAAAAAAAAAAAATCTGCTGCACTTAAGGTTCCTAAAAGCACAGTGGCCTCCATAATCCTTAAATGGAAGACGTTTGGGATGACCACAAGCCTTCCTCAAGCTGGCCATGCGGCCAAACTGAGCAATTGGGGGAGAAGAGCCTTGGTGAGAGAGGTAAAGAAGAACCCAAAGATCACTGTGGCTGAGCTCCTGAGATGCAGTCGGGAGATGGGAGAAAGTTCTAGAAAGTCAACCATCACTGCAGCCCTCCACCAGTCGGGGCTGTATGGCAGAGTGGCTCGACGGAAGCCTCTCCTCAGTGCAAGCCCGTATGGAGTTTGGTTAAAAAAAACACCTGAAGGACTCCAAGATGGTGAGAAATAAGATTCTCTGGTTTGATGAGACCAAGATAGAACTTTTTGGCCTTAATTCTAAGCAGTATGTGTCAAGAAAAAAAGGCACTGCTCATCACCTGTCCAATACAGTCCCAACAGTGAAGCGTGGTGGCAGCATCATGCTGTGGGGGTGTTTTTCAGCTGCAAGGACAGGATGACTGGTTGCAATCGAAGGAAAGATGAATGCGGCCAAGTATAGGGATATCCTGGACGGAAACCTTCTGCAGAGTTACTAGGACCTCAGACTGGACTGAAGGGTCGCCTACCAACAAGATCATGACCCGAAGCATACAGATCAAATAATGAAGTAGTGGCTTCAGAACAACTCCATGACTGCTCTTGAATAACCCAGCCAGAGTCCTAACTTAAACCCAATTGAGCATCTCTGGAGAGACCTGAAAACGGCTGTCCACCAACGTTCACTCATGGCTGTATTAGCTCAAAAGGGTGCTTCTTCTAAATACTGAGCAAAGGGTCTGAATATTTATGGCTGTGTGATATTTCAGTTTTTCTTTTTTTAATAAATCTGTCAAAAATTCAACACTTTTTCAACTTTTTTCTGTCAATATTGGGGTGCTGTGTGTACATTAATGCGGAAAAAAAATTACTTAAATGATTTTAGCAAATAGCTCCAATACAGCAAAGAGTGAAAAATTTAAGGGAGTCTGAATACTTTCCGTACCCACTGGACATACCGGTTTTGGAGCAACATATGCTGCCATCCAAGTAACGTCTTTTTCAGAGACATCCCTGCTTATTTCAGCTAGACAATGACAAGACACATTCTGCACATGTTACGACAGCCTGGCTTTGTAGTAAAAGAGTGCGAGTACTAGACTGTCCTGCCAGCAGTCCAGACCTGTCTCCCATTGAAAATGTGTGCAGGCGCATTGTGAAGCGCAAAATACGACAACGGAGACCCCGGACTGTTGAGCAACTGAAGTTGTACATCAAGCAAGAATGGGAAAGAATTGCACCTACAAAGCTTCAACATTTTGTGCTCTTATTGAGTGTTGTTAAAAGGAAAGGTGATGTAACACAGTGGTAAACATGCCCCTGTACCAGCTTTTTTGGAATGAGTGAATATTTGAAAAAAAAACAATAGTTTATCAGTTTGAACATTTTTATATTATATATTAATTGAATAAACTTTGTAGTGTGTTCAATTGTATATAAGTTGGAAAGGATTTGTAAATCTGTTTTTACGTTTTACACAACATCCCAACTTCATTGGAATTTGGGTCCGTACTTAGTGTGAAATCTGGGCTCATTTATAACACAAAACTGATATATTTGCAGGTAGCCATGACTTATTCTGTTGTATGAATGGCAACAGGTGGATACAGGTGGTTTATTGTACCTTTTTCCATCCAATGGAAGAACATTTAATTGTTCTGCCTGTCACAATATGTTGATGGCATAGATAGAACAGCAAATATATATTTCAGATTAATAAATAATTCCAATAATATTAAAATGACAACAAGTATAGTAATTAATAATAATGCCGTGAACATGTACGTTGCCTTTTACCTATACAAGACACAATTGATTTTTGTTGTTGTTGTAAGAGTCAGTGTATACCAAACCGAAAACCGTGAGCACAAAACTCAGATTCAAACTCAACTGTGGATTTTGTGAGCCATTGCACCACTTGTGTGCATGGTTTTAATGATGACAAAAGCTCATTTTAAAACCAAGTTATAAATTGCTATCGCCAACATATTGTATCAATTTAGTAGAAGTTAATATCTGGAGTAAAACTTCATGTGTGTATTTGCTTTATTGTCACTCAGTCATAATTCCTAAACTTGTTGTTGATGTGGAGGGGGTGAGGTTGTGGTGACTCATGGGCTTTATGAGGTTTTATTGAGTTGAGTCACAAGTCATGGGGTGAGATCCAATCTGTGCTCACGGAATTATTTGGTGTTTTTCCTCAAAATTCTTGAGATGGATTTATTGTTCCCCAACACACAAGTATGTCAACTCTTGACGGCCTTGCAAAGTGAGCTTTATTTTTCCTTTTACAGATGTAGATCATATTTAACATGATCATACTGGACTGGCCATACAGTTGTGCTCGTCTTGTCTAATTTTTGTTGGGTGTGAAAGAAAATGTACTTTTTTATAATTTAATTTGGAAACACATAAATAGGAGTTACTAAATTGCCATATAAAACATTGCGCCTGTTTTGTTCTGACAATACTTTGACAAAATTTGATAACTAAAGAATTCTTAAAGGCATTCTAAATGGAGAGGTGTTAAGTTGACAGACCAGAGAGTTACATTGAAGACCGTTTAAAAAAAAAAAAAAAAATCTAATTTATATAGTAGTAGTTTGATCTGGGCGGCACGGTGGCCGACTGGTTAGAGCGTCAGCCTCACAGTTCTGAGGACCCGGGTTCAATCCCCAGCCCCGCCTGTGTGGAGTTTGCATGTTCTCCCCGTGTCTGCGTGGGTTTTCTCCGGGCACTCCGGTTTCCTCCCACATCCTAAAAACATGCATGAATTGAAGACTCTATATTGCCCGTAGGTGTGACTGTGCGTGCGAATGGTTGTTTGTTTGTATGTGCCCTGCGATTGGCTGGCAACCAGTTCAGGGTGTACCCCGCCTCCTGCCCGATGATAGCTGGGATAGGCTCCAGCATGCCCGCGACCCTAGTGAGGAGAAGCGGCTCAGAAAATGGATGGATGGATGGATAGTTTGATCTGGTCTATCAGTACAATCATCCCAATTTAGTTAAAGGGGAAAATTGTCTATGTGCCCTGCGATTGGCTGGCGACCGATTCAGGCTGTACCCCGCCTCCCGCCTGAAGATAGCTGGGATGGGCTCCAGCAGCCCGTGACCCTAGTGAGGAGAAGCGGTAAAGAAAATGGATGGATGGATGTGAAATATGCATATACTTTTTTTTTATTATTCATTTGGGGGTAAGGGCTGAAACAGGACTAGTATTATGCCTTGCGGTTTCCCCTTCTCGTGTCATGGGCTTCAAAGCTGACATTGCTCTCTGGCTCTCCGGCCTGCTCGTCACAGTATCGCCAGCATTTTGTCTGTCCTCGGCAGGCAGACTGACAGATGATACCTCAGCTGTCTGCGTGTCCTGGCTCTGGTTGCCAGTTCTGCGGTCTGCAGAAATGGGGCGGCTGTGAGACGCTGGCCGGACTTCTGCTACAGATGGGGGCAAGGAGGCTGAGACGGCACCATCCTGCTGTACACCCTTAGTGTTCTGAAATTATGGTGAAAGAACATATTTGAAAAAGCATTATAATGAGTCCAACTCAAGAAAATTTAGGGTTGTAGACAACCACATGTAGTCTAAAGAAACCGACGTTGTAGAGCTGAGGAAAGCCATTACTGTCCATGGGGGGAACCTTTTGGACAATATTCTCTCACGGCACAACTCATTTTCTGATTGTGATGCTCAGTGAGTGCCTGAAATGTTAGAATCATTGCCTCTTTTGCTAGACCTACAGATCCATTCATCCATCCATTGACTAAACCCTCATCCTCATTAAGGTCACGGGTCCCTGGGCGAGAGGCAGGGCACACCCTGGACTGGTCGCCTGTCAATCGCATACCCTAATTGGTAGCATAAGTCAATGACAGCTCTCATTTTTTGGGAGACAGAGGAATACATAGGAAATACAGGTGCTGGGGTTGGGCAGTGGGCCAATCACCTGCTCCCGTAAAAAACAAACAAAAACAAAAAAACTTACAGATTACTGAAACCGCAATTGCGGCCTAATATGCCTCATGGCATTGAGAGCTCTAACTAACTAACTAACTAACTAACTAACTATTTTTAGAAGAATTATGAGGGAAATGACTTCAACTCCCAAATAAGACTCTTAGGTTACTATCGACTCATTCACTAATTCGCACCAAAAAAAAAAAATCACACCTTTTGCAAGTGTCTTTCTATTTTATATTTATTTTGTAAGTCACTTATGGTGTAGTGATGCCACTAAGTGGTCAGCCAGTACAGGCTCCAGTTTCCCGTGACCCTAAACACGATATAAGTGGTATAGAAAATGGTTGGATGGATTTCTTTTGTGTTTAAAGTGATTCAGGCCCACTGAATAAATCAATCAAGTAACAGTTTAAGCAATGTACAGTAGAACCAACATTAACCAGTCGCATAGAAAAAGCTGTTACTTATGCTTCTTCTAATGATTGGAGGTGAGAGAACTCACGACGAGCACTCCAAAGAGATGCCACCCTCATTCGTCAGTATAATGTTGTTTCTCTATTTTCACTTGCCTGAGTAATGTGCGCTCCTACAGTTCCATGCAAAAATATTCAACCCCTTGGCTTTTCCTCCATTTTGTTACATCTAATTTTAGTGATTTCTTTATCTGAACTTTTTTGATGGATCTGCACAAAATCTCAGGTTTGAAGTGAAATGAGAATATATATACTGTGCAGGCTTTTGGTCAAGAATATTCCTGTATTTAGCACCAACCATCTTTCCCTCGACCAGTTTCCCAGTGATTGCAGTTGAATAACATCCCCACAGCATGATGCTGCCACTACGATGTTTCACAGTGGGGATGGTGTTCTTGGGCTACACCAAGGGGTGGGCAGATCGATCCAAATATTGATCGCATCGATACCAAGTCAATATCGAGCCGATACGAGCGTGAAAATATTGATACAGTAGTTCCAGTTTCATCTTGTGTGCACTGCTTCGCTTTCGTCAAACAGACTTGCCATTTCTGTCTTACTGCAGAGCAGACGCACATTGATCCTCCTCCCCCCACTTGTGTTTCGATGTTGTGCTGTCACGGGACTTCGCTGCGCAAAGCAAACAAGTAGCAAGTCACCGACTCGGGTCCGCCCACCCAACAGCACACACACAATGCATGCATTCACAGAGATATGGAGCAGAACAATGGCAGAGAGGAAGCGGAGCGCCGTGTGGCAATATTTTCAGGCGCAGAATGACACAACGGCAATCTGTACAATATGTAAAAAGGCGATAAGATACAATGATAAAACCATAAATGTACAGTATAAAACCACACTAAAAATCATGCAAAACAAAACCCAAAAGAAATTTAAAAAATGCTATTTTGACAATAATTTCCTATTCACCAATAAAATGTGTCCTTATTCTGTCCTGTGTTTTAACTAATTAGTAATAAAAAAGGAAACATCACAAAAACACTTCGTCATGAAAATTAAATTGATATTTAGCAATTCCATGATGCATATCCCATAATTAGCGGCACGGTGGGCGACTGGTCAGAGCGTCAGCCTCACAGTTCTGAGGAGCGGGGTTCAATCCCCGGCCCCGCCTGTGTGGAGTTTGCATGTTCTCCCCGTGCCTGCGTGGGTTTTCTCCGGGCACTCCGGTTTCCTCCTACATCCCAAAAACATGCACGTTAATTGAAAACTCTAAATTGCCCGTGGGTGTGAATGTGAGTCCGAATGGTTAGTTGTTTGTTTGTATGTGCCCTGCGATTGGCTGGCAACCAGTTCAGGGTGTACCCCGCCTCCTGCCCGATGATAGCTGGGATAGCCTCCAGCACGCCCGCGACCCTACTGAGGAGAAGCGGCTCAGAAAATGGATGGATGGATATACCCTAATTATTGAAAAGTATAGGTATCGGCGATACTGGCCCTGAATTTACCTTGGTATCGGATTGACACCAAAATATGCAGCACTGTGGCAGATCCAAATATTGATACTATCGATACCGGAAGACTGGTTAGCACATTTGCCTGACTGTTCTGAGGACCCGGGTTCAAATCCAGCCTCATCAGTGTGGAGTTTGCATGTTCTCCCTGTGCCTGCATGGGTTTTCTCCCACATTCCAAAAACATGCATGGTAGCTTAATTAAAGACTTTAAATTGCCTGTAGGTGTGAATGTGAGTGCGAATGGTTGGTTGTTTATTTGTGCCCTGCGATTGGCTCGCGATCAGTTCAGGGTTTACCTCGCTTCTCGCCCGAAGTTAGCTGGGATAGGCTCCAGCACGCCCGCGACCCTAGTAGGATAAGCCGTACGGAAAATGGATGGATGGACCAAAATATGCAGTGTCGCACACAACTAGCTGCAGTTTTCCTTGATGGCTGAAAAAAAATCTATTTTAGTCTCATCTGGCCAGAGCTCCTTCCTCCATATATTTTGGGAGTCTACCACATGCCTTTTTGCACGCTCAAAACGTATCCTCTTATTTTTAGCTGAAAGTAACAACTTTCTTCTGGCCACTCTTCCATGAAGACCAGCTCTATGGAATGTATGACTTATCGTGGTCCAGACAGATACCTGTACTGCAGCTTCTGCTGTTGAACTCGGCAGCTCCTCCAGTGTTACCTTTGAACTCTGTCCTGTCTTTCTGATTAATGCCCTCCTTGCCTGCTCCTTGAGTTTTGCTGGGCATCCCTCACTTAGCAGGTTTGTTGTGGTGCCATATTATTTGCATTTGATTGATTATTAAAGATTGAGATTTTTTTTAAGACAACCTTGACTTATTTGGAGAGTTTCTTGGTCTTCTTGGTTGTGTTCATTTAACAGTGCCTCTTACTATGGTGTGACAGCCTCTTGGGCCTTTCAGAAAAGGTGTGTACTGGACTGAAAGATCATGTAACACTTTTGATTGCACACAGGTAGACTTTATTTTACTTATATGACTAATTGGTTGCATCAGAGCTCCTTAGGGGCTTCATAACAAAGGGGGGTGAATACACATGCACATCATATCATATCACAAATCTCCCTCCATCCATTTTCTGAGCCGCTTATCCTCACTAGGTTCGCGGGTGTGCTGGAGTCTATCCCAGGTGACTCTGGGCAAGAGGCGGGGTACACCCTGAAATGCTCGCCAGCCAATATATATATATATATATGTACATACATACATGGGTGGAATGGGCCAAAATTATACCAGAGCAACCAAAAGCTTTTATACAAAGTATTAAATATCAGTTGGTGTGCTCAATACTTTCCCCCTGTGTGATTTCACATTATTAGACATAACTTAATTTTTCATCTTATATGTTCTACTTTCTTTGTATGTATGGATTAGTTGGTCCCCCCCCCCTCCACAAACATCTGGTCAATAGCAACTTTAGAAATACATTTAGTGAGAAAAATAATGACGTGTTAAATACTTTTTTCAGCCAGTGTGTGTGTATATACATACAGATAGCGATATAAAGAAATGTGTGCTGGTTTTCTACAATTTCTGATAAAAATATTTTTTTGTAAAGCAATTTTTAGATTTTAATCTAGGCGGTCAAATCTCAACAGCTGCAAGGGAATAATTTTATTTTTCTAAATAAATGTTCAATTGGATTTAAAAATGTTAAATAGCTGAACTGCCACATCAATATCTACTCTATTACATAGCTATATATACTATATTGCCAAAAGTATTCGCTCACCCATCCAAATAATCGGAATCAGGTTTTCCAATCACTTCCGTGGCCACAGGTGTATAAAATCAAGGACCTAGGCATGCAGACTGTTTTTACAAACATTTGTGAAAGAATGGGTCGCTCTCAGGAGCTCAGTGAATTCCAGCGTGGAACTGTGATAGGATACCACCTGTGCAACAAGTCCAGTTGAGAAATGTCCTTGCTCCTAAATATTCCACAGTTGACTGTCAGCTGTATTATAAGAACGTGGAAGCGTTTGGGAACAACAGCAACTCAGTCACAAAGTGGTAGGCCACATAAACTGACGGAGCGGGGTCAGTGGATGTTGAGGCGCATCGTGCGAAGGTCGCCAACTTTCTGCCGAGTCAGTTGCTACAGATCTCCAAACTTCATGTCAGAATCAGAATCATCTTTATTTGCCAAGTATGTCCAAAACACACAAGGAATTTGTCTCCGGTAGTTGGAGCCGCTCTAGTACAACAGACAGTCAATTTACAGAACACTTTGGAGACATAAAGACATTGACAAAAAACAACAACAAACAACAATTGTGCAAAAAGATGCAGAGTCCTCAGTTGGAATGGCTAATAACGCAATAGTCCGGTGCAATGACCATTGTGCAAAGGGCACTGAGACTTCAAGGAGTGTATGCGGTTTAAAGTGACGAGTACTGCGATAATCTGGGACAATGGTTGTGCAAATGTTACAGATACTCCTCAATCAGTGTGCAAATGGAGCAGATGCTACTCTGGCATGAGTGGCCACTATATGCAAATAGTGCAGCACGGCGAGACAACTACAGTGAGTGCACGAGTAATACATAATACAGAAATGTGACAACGAACTCAAGTCAAAAAATTGCCAGCTTGTTGTAATGGAATTGTAAGTTAGCTGTTCAAGAAGTTGATTGCAAGAGGGAAGAAGCTGTTGGAATGTCTACTAGTTCTAGTTTGCATTGATCGGTAGCGCCTACCTGAGGGAAGGAGCTGGAAGAGCTGGTGACCAGGGTGGGGAGGGTCCGAGAGGATTTTGCACGCCCTTGTCTTAGTTCTGGCAGCGTGCAAGTCCTCAAGGGTGGGTAGGGGGGTACCGACAATCCTTTCAGCAGTTTTGATTGTCCGTTGCAGTCGGAGTTTGTCCTTTTTTGTAGCAGCACCAAACCAGACTGTGATGGAAGAACACAGGACTGATTCGATGACCGCTGTGTAGAACTGTCTCAGCAGCTCCGGTGGCAGGCCATGCTTTCTCAGAAGCCGCAGGAAGTACATCCTCTGCTGGGCCTTTTTGAGGACGGAGTTGATGTTGGTCGCCCACTTCAGGTCCTGGGAGATTGTAATTCCCAGGAACTTGAAGGTCTCGACGGTTGACACAAGGCAGCTGGACAGCGTGAGGGGCAGCTGTGGCGAAGGATGCCTCCTGAAGTCCACGATCATCTCTACAGTCTTGAGCGTGTTCAGCTCCAGGTTGTGTCGGCCGCACCACAGCTCCAGCCGCTCCGCTTCCTGTCGATATGCAGACTCGTCACCGTCCTTGATGAGGCCGATGACAGTGGTGTCATCTGCAAACTTCAGGAGTTTGACAGTCGGGTTCGCTGAGGTGCAGTCGTTCGTGTAGAGAGAGAAGAGCAGCGGAGAGAGGACACAACCTTGGGGCGCCCCAGTGCTGATGCTGCGTGTGGATGAGGTGGCCTCCCCCAGCCTGACCTGCTGTGTCCTGCCCGTCAGAAAGCTGTAGATCCACTGGCAGATGGCAGGTGAGACGCTGAGCTGGAGAAGCTTGGATGAAAGGAGATCAGGGATGATGGTGTTGAACGCTGAGCTGAAGTCCACGAACAGGATCCTCGCGTAGGTCCCTGCACTGTCGAGGTGTTCTAGGATGAAGTGCAGTCCCATGTTGACTGCATCATCCGCAGATCTGTTCGCTTGGTAGGCAAACTGCAGGGGGTCCAGCAGGGGACCTGTGACACTCTTGAGGTGGTCCAGCACAAGACGTTCAAAGGACTTCATGACCACAGATGTCAAAGCGACAGGCCTGTAGTCATTCAGACCCGAGATTGCAGGTTTCTTGGGGACTGGGATGATGGTGGAGCGTTTGAAGCAGGATGGAACTTCGCACATTTCCAGTGATCTGTTGAAGATCTGAGTGAAGACTGGCGCGAGCTGGTCCGCGCAGACTTTGAGGCAGGATGGAGACACGTGGTCCGGGCCTGCCGCTTTGTTAATCTTTTGTTGTTTGAAGATGCGTCTCACATCCTGTTCATGGATGGTTAACGCAGAGGTCAGAGGTGTGATTGTGGTCGCGGGTGCGGCCGGGTTGGTGTGTGGTGTGAAACTGTCCTTTTCAAATCTGCAGTAGAAGGTATTCAAGTCGTTGGCTAGTGTGCTATTGTTCTCAGCTTGGGGGGATCGTCGCTTGTAATTAGTCAGCGACTGGAATGCATGCCAGACTGATTTAGAGTCGTTTGTGCTAAACTGTTTTTCCAACTTTGCTGTATAGATCCTCTTTGCAATGTTAATTTCTTTAGTCAGCTGGTTTCTAGCTCGATTATACAGGGCCCTGTCCCCGCTCTGATATGCGTCCTCCTTAGCTTGGCGAAGCTGCTTAAGTTTAGCAGTGAACCACGGCTTATTGTTGTTGAATGTGCGAAATGATTTGGTTGGAACACAGACCTCTTCACAGAAACTGATATAGGATGTAACAGTGTCCGTATATTCATCCAGGCTGCCAGCTGAATTTTCAAAGACACTCCAGTCTGTGCAGTCTAAGCAGCTTTGAAGTTCCATCTTGGCTTCATTTGTCCACTTTTTGACTGTTTTCACTGTAGGCTTCGCACATTTAAGTTCTTGCCTGTACGTCGGTATTAAGTGAATTAAGCAGTGATCAGACGAGCCCAAGGCTGCACGAGGTATAGCACGGTATGCGTTTTTTACCGTGGTGTAGCAGTGGTCTAAAGTATTATTTTCCCTGGTAGGACAGTCGATGTGCTGCTTGTATTTAGGGAGTTCGTGGTTGAGTTTAGCTTTGTTAAAGTCCCCGAGAATAATGAGGGGTGAGTCGGGGTGTTTTTTTTCAATTTCGTTGACTTGATCGGCGAGCGTTAGCAATGCGGCGTTCGTGTTAGCTTGAGGCGGAATATAGACTGATTAGCTCAAGAGAAGTGCGCAGAGAGCTTCATGGAATGGGTTTCCATGGCTGAGCAGCTGCTGCATCCAAGCCATACATCACCAAGTTTAATGCAAAGCGTTGAATGCAGTGGTCTAAAGAACGCCGCCACTGGACTCTAGGATTAGGAATGGGATGACACTTAAATTCAGTCAAGGCAGATGAGCGAATACTTTTGGCGATATAGTATACATAAGCAAACCATTTTGAAGCTCGGAGAAGAGGGAAAATCGATCAGAGCTATTGCACAAACATTGGCCATAGCCAATACAACAATTTGTGACCAGTTGTTTTAACACATCTAGATATAAATACCATGAAATCTGAAACCCAAATGTCTTCAGTATACAACAAAAACCAAGGAATTGACCTTTCCATTCCAATACTTTTGGAGGGGACTGTATTTTTTTCTCATGACACTTACAACAAAATTTGTGAAGATCCATCAAATTAAATACTGATTTAAAAAAAATAAACCATTTAAATTAGATGTAAAATAAAAGTTTTTTTAAAAAAAAGCCAAGTGTGTGAATACGTTTTCAACACTACTTTTTTGCACATTAAAATCCAGCCTTGTGGATTTTGTACGTTCTCCCCGTGGCTTAATGGTTTTCCTCCCACTTTCCAAAAACATGTACGGTAGGTTAATTGAAGACTCTATATTGCCCAACAGTGTGAGTGTGGGTGATTGTCTACATGTGCCCTGCGATTGGCTGACAACCAGTTCAGGGTGTATCCCGACTCTCGCCCGCAGTTAGCTGGGATAGGCTCCAGCATGCCCGCGACCCGAGTGAGGATAAGCGGTGTAGAAAATAGATGGATGGATGGATGTATTTGCACATGCAAAAGTACATTTAGCACAGACTCTTGTATAGGGAAAGACTTTAAAGTTCTTTTCTACTTCTTTCAAAGCGCTGTTCGCTCTATACAGCTTCAAACTCAGATTGAAATTACACTCAAAGGTTGTGCCGGTCAATGTTATTATAGTTTATTTTATGATCTATAAGGACTGTGAAAGAAGAACACGTAGTTTACTCTGTGTGTGTGTGTGTGTGTGTGTGTGGTCGCGGGGGCGGCCGTGCTCGTGTGTCACGTGCTGTCAACACAGTGGGCCTTACTTGCTTGCCGGCATCTTGTAATGCATCAGTGTTTCTCTTGCCACTTTGTGGCTCAGAGTTGCTTGTGTGTTGAGGGTCCAAGCCCCAGGCCTTGAGTCTTTTGAGACCCTCCACAGAGCGACTAGTGGGGTTGATTCTCTGCGCTGGTATACGAGCAGGTAGATCCCATGTCCCTTTAAAGTTAGGCCAAGCGCTGCCTCTCTGGTACATGACACACAATCCCACAGGAAGTAATGTTGTTGCAGAAGCACACTGCCCATTTTTCAGAGAAAAAAAAATGATGCAGGTGTTTAAGGGTTTACCTTTCCCATTCCAGGGAGCAGATGTCCTCTGTTATCTGCAACAAACATGGTGCTGCCACTCAGAGCTCGGGATACCTACAAAGACGCACACATTACACCAGAGGTGTCCAAACTACGGCTGTGGGCCATTGTGTTTTTTAGCAGCCCAAAATCTACTAAAATTAACAATTGATGCAGCTTGTATGAATTACCTTCTAAAATGAGTCTAAAGGCAGGAGAACAGAAGATCGTTTTCATGTCTTACTTTCTTGTTTTCCACCTAAAATATGTTTTAAGTTTTGATTTTTCTTAAAAGTTTCAGGTGCATTTGTTTTTTTAAAGTGCTCCATAAATAAAGTTGAGTTGCATTGAGCGAATGTGGACATGATTCTGCTCCATCTCAGTACAGGAGCTGATCTACTATAGTGGGCCGCTGGCCACCTCAAAATCCTGACAAATCATTTATCTTTTGCTTCATCGTAGCTGTTTAAAAGAATAAAATTATATCTATCTATATTTTTTTTTTTAAAGTTTTGTTTAAGCTTCTCCTCTTGCTGTCAGCCTTTTTGGAAATGAGGTCATTGTTGAATATCCATCAAAAAGAGAGCTGTGATTTAATTTCTTGCTGTGGAACAATGGTGAGGTCAAGCCAACCCCAAACTTCCCTTAGACCACTCAGTGAATTTGTTCTCAAATTAATTTGAAAAAGAAATGTTTTTTTTTGGGGGGGGGGGGGGGGGGGGGGAATGTCTGTGATTGTAGCACACGGTTTGGCATTGACAAAAAAAGTTAACCTTGGGAAGGACGGTTGAGAAATTAACAAGTTATGACTTACTTTCAATGTCCACCCATTGTCTTTGAAGGGAACATCCAACTTTCCACAAGGGCAACATTGCAAATGTCTGCTATTCAATAGCTGGACATACGCAATTCTTTGAACAAGAAGTCAGCCAGGTGCTGGTGAGAGACTTATTTTATTTTTTGTGTAGTTGTTATACTCTATATACTACATTTCCAACAGTGTTGTCTATGATTCAAATCAAAAGGTGACCTTATCAACAACCTATTTCTTCTTTAATAGAGCTTGAGACTAGCCAAAATGTTTTAAATTTTCCTTTCCTCTAAGATGAAATTCTCATTGTATTTGTACTGTTACAAAAGGTCTGTGCTTTTCTGACAATAAACCAGACTTTTATAATGTATTGAATAGATGATGATAATAATACATTATTATTATTATTATAATAAATTTTTATTATTATTATTATTATCTATTAGTGGCGAGCCTAACCCTATTTTGGGTCGTCCACTAAATGGTCTTTTTCAAGGTCTAAAAGGTTTGATCAAATTTCAAAAGGGTATTTTCCGAAATTAGGTCATGAGCTCTGCCCACCCAACATACTCGACCTAGACTTTTCCCTGCTTTGGAAGGGGAACTACCACTAAACATTTTCAAAAGGTTGCAAAATGTGTATGGGGAAGCTGCAATAGGCTACAGCACAGTCAAAAAGTGGGTGACCAGGATCTAAGACGAAGTACAAGAGCGTGTTTTGAGTGACCCCTGTGACAAGCAAAGGACCGGCAGACTATCTATCTTCTGCGGTAAATGCTGGGAATAGTGCGAGGGTCGATGAGAAGATCGTTGACATCACCATCAAGTGACAACATTGATGACATAACCCTAACCCACAAGTGTCAAACTGGGGGAGCGGACCATTTTGAGTGGTACGCAAAAGCATATCATGTACGTCGAGTTCATGTTCCTTGTGAAAATGTCAAAATTGCAAAATGTCTAAACTTCTAATAACGTTTTTGTTTATAATCCCCTTCTTAAAAGACGAAGAAATGTAATAATAGTTGAAAATAGTGTTTTGATAGGCTTCTGAATTCAAAACTAGTTATTCATCAATTTGTTGTGTATATGATGAGGTGGTAATTAATTTATATGGGTTCACAATCATAACGGCCCTCCGAGGGAAGTCATAGCTAAGATGTGACAAAGATTTGTTGGACACCGCTACAACATCATACACATTTTGTCAACCTTTTGAAAATGTTTAGTGATGGGCCCCCTTCTAAAGCAATAAATTCAATCACAGCTCTCTGATTTTGGTATCAACAATGATGTCATTTCCAAAATGGCTGACAGGAAGAGGACAGGCTGAAACAAACACATTTTTAAAATAAACCTTCAAACAATTATTTAAACTATAAACAACACAAAACTGAATTATCAGTGGGTTAAATTTATTTGTGCTCATTACTAATTCACTGCCCCTCCTGTGTGTGTGTGTGCGTGTGTATATATTTACACACACACAGCAAGTAACAATTTATAATTGCTGAGCATATCTTTACCTACACTGATGGATTGTTTTTTATGTGTTAAAGGTGAAGAGTATATGGTCATAGTATCCTTCGATTTTCTATATTCGGCCCTTAGATGAAAGAGTTTGGACACCCCTACTGCAGATGATAACCGCGCGGCTACTTTTGGAGCTGCCAAGATAATAAAACACTGCTTTTATAACGCTAGCGACCTTGTTATATTGCTTCGGCTGACACCAGTTCTGCAGCCTTTGGGGCTTGAAGGCACCGTCGTACTGAGGATCAAAACAAAGGTTACATTGTTCATGTGAGAATCACGAATTTTTAAAGTGTCAATATTTACCTGGTTTGCTGAGAAACTGGACGACATTTCTGGGTCTGTTTACAAACGAATCTGCTCGTTGCATAGCAACCCAACCACGTGACCTAGTTTAGTATGGTATCCCAAAGTCCAGGAAGCAGCATTTATGAGGGAGCAATGAGGTAGCAACAGTGGCGAGGCCAGCTTTATTGAGTCCACCCAAAACTTGCCTCAGTCCACCCTATGATTTAGTCAAAATAATTCTGGTAATTGTTTTTATTTATGTATTCATGTTAGAATTTTTTTCAATGTGATGATAGCTCAAAAAAAGTAAGCCTCATGAAAATCGGTCGAAAAATGAGCAAGTTATGACTTCATTTCCATGCGTTGCCTTTGAAGGGAACTCAACCTTCCCAACATGGCCGTCACGGATGCACGTCGGTGTGTGTAGTTTTCATATCTATGATTAGAACTGCTACACACACATTTCCAGCTGCGTTAACGCTAATGAGCAGGTAATGCTTGATTTACAACCAAGCTCATCAATGAAATGACATCTGACCACACTGCGATGCTTTCCCTCCTTTATGTTTTGTGTCGGCACTGACTGTAATGTGCGTACTGCATAGCTATTAGGCACTTGGAGCTATCGTTAGCTATCTGAATAGCAAAGACGTTTTGCCCAGTGTATCTGACACGATATGAAATGTATCCGTGAAGTATCTTATGCCAATAGGTCGTGTTCATACGTAGTTAAAAAAAAAACCTCAACATCTAACCATGACTGTTTTATTTCTAGTCAAAACTAATTCAAATTATACTCATTTGAAAGTGTAGGGCGGCGCGGTGGTCGACTGGTTAGCACATCTGCCTCACAGTTCTGGGGACCGGGTTTCAAATCCCGGCCCCGCCCGTGTGGAGTTTGCATGTTCTCCCCGTGCTTGCGTGGGTTTTTTCCGGAGGCTCTGGTTTGCTCCCACATATCCCACAGACATGCAGGGTACGTTAATTGAATACTCTAAATTGCCCATTTGTGCCCATTGTGAATGTGAGTGCGAATGGTTGTTTGCTTCTACCAGTTCAGGGTGTACTCCGTCTCTCGACCGAAGATTGCTGGGATAGGCTCCAGCACGCCCGCGACCCGAATGAGGATAAGCAGAACGGTTGATGAATGAATGAATGAATGTGTAGTTTGTGTTGAAAATCAATGTGTTATAGTAACTGTGTAAATACAAAACAGGATCAAATACAACGTTTATTGTTTGAGTCAAAATGACCCAAGATATATTTATACATCTCAAAGTTTTCATCACACTTCACTCCCATTTAATGATTCCTTCTTTCAAACAGTCTTGTTTCCTTTAATCACTTGAGTGGTTCAGAACTCCATTATTTAGCTCACACTGCCATCTAATGGCTCAGACATGCAACATTATAGTAATAGAAATCATGGGTATATGCAACATTTACAACAGTGTCGTCTATTACTCAAATCAAAAGGTGACCTTATAAACAACTTATTTACTTATTAACTTAAATTATTGGATTTAAAAAGAAAATCAATGTAAAGCACACACCATAGAACAAAAATGGAACAATTTAATGTAATCATAAGGTTGATTTTTATTTTATTTATTTATTTATTTTTTCACTATTCACATGCAGTGGAAAGCAAAGACCACCAGGGGGTAGTGCGCCTCTGCCCCTCTTGCCTCCCCTAACCGCACGTCACTGGGTAAGGGTGTCCATACGTGCACTTGGCACCAGGACACCCTAGGTCGCAGTTCGATGATCGACTTTGTGGTCGTGTCATCGGACTTGCGGCCGCATGTCTTGGACACTCGGGTGAAGAGAGGGGCGGAGCTGTCAACTGATCACCTCCTGGTGGCTCTGATGGTGGGCGAAGATTCCGGTCCGACCTGGCAGGCCCAACCGTATCGCGAGTGTCTGCTGGGAACGTCTGGCAGAATCCCCTGTCAGAAGGAGTTTCAACTTCCACCTCCGGCAGAACTTCACACACGTCCTGGGGGAGGCGGGGGACATTGAGTCCGAGTGGACCATGTTCCGTGCCTCCATTGCTGAGGTGGCCGAGCACAACTGTGGCCGTAAGGTGGTTGGTGCCTGTCGTGGCGGCAATCCCCGAACCTGTTGGTGGACACCAAACGGTGAGGGATGCCGTCAAGCTGAAGAAGGAGTCCTATCGGGCCTTTTTGGCCTGTGGGACTCCTGAGCCAGCTGATGGGTACCGGCTGGCCAAGCGGAATGCGGCTTTGGTCGTTGCTGAGGCAAAAACTCGGGCGTGAGAAGAGTTCGGTGAGGCAATGGAAATTCGAGGAAATTCTGGTCCACCATCCAGTGTCTCAGGAGGGGGAAGCAGTACATCATCAACACTGTGTACAGTGGGGATGGGGCGCTGCTGACCTCGAGTCAGGACGTTGTGAGTCGGTGGGGACAATACTTTGAAGACCTCCTCAATTCCACCGACACCCCTTCCCATGAGGAAACAGAGTGTGGGTTCTCTGATGCGGGCTCTCCTATCTCTGGGTTTGAGGTCACCAAGGTGGTTAAAAAGCTCCTTGGTGGCAAGGCCCCGGGGGTAGATGAGATTCGCCCGGAGTTCCTAAAGGCTCTGGATGTTTTGGGGCTGTCCTGGTTGACACGCTTCTGCAACATCGCGTGGACATCGGGGACAGTGCCTCTGGATTGGCAGATTCGGGTGGTGGTCCCCGTTTTTAAGAAGGGGGACCGGAGAGTGTGTTCCAACAACAGGGGCATCACACCCCTCAGCCTCCCTGGAAAGGTCTATTCTGGGGTGGTGGAGAGGAAAGTCAGTCGGGAAGTCAAATCTCAGATTCAGGAGGAGCAGTGGCCGTGGAACAATGGACCAGCTCTTCACCCTCGGCAGGGTCCTTGAGGGTGCGAACGCCCAAACAGTCTACTTGGAGAAGGCGTTCGACCATGTCCCTCAGGGAGTCCTGTGTGTGTGTGTGTGTGTGGGGGGGGGGGGGGGTGCTTCGGGAGTATGGGGTACCAAACCTCCTGATACGGGCTGTTCGGTGCCTGTACGACCGGTGTCAGAGTTCGGTCCAGTGAGGGAAGAATGGAACGGAAGATCGACAGGCGGATTGGTGCAGCGTCTGCAGTGATGCGGACTTTGTATCGGTCCGTTGTGGTAAAGAAGGAGCTAAGCCGAAAGGCGAAGCTCTCGATTTACTGGTCGATCTACGTTCCTACCCTCACCTATGGTCACGAGCTGTGGGTCGTGACTGAAAGAACAAGTTCCCGGATACAAGCGGCCGAAATGAGTTTCCTCCGCAGGGTGTCCGGGCTCTCCCTTAGAGAAAGGGTGAGATGCATGGTCATCCGGGAGGGGCTCAGAGTAGAGCCGCTGCTCCTCCGCATTGAGAGGAGCCAGATGAGGTGGCTGGGGCATCTGATTCGGATGCCTCCCGGACGCCTCCCTGGTGAGGTGTTCCGGGCACGTCCCACCGGGAGGAGACCCCGGGGACGACCCAGGACACGCTGGAGAGACTACGTCCTTCGGCTGGCCTGGGAACGCCTCGGGATCCCCCCGGAAGAGCTGGATGAAGTGGCTGGGGAGAGGGAAGTCTGGGCGTCCCTGCTAAAGCTACTGCCCCCGCGACCCGACCCAGATAAGCGGTAGAAAATGGATGGATGGATATATATATATATATATAGTATGGTGTATTCAAAGCCATTTTGTCTGCCAATTGAAAGAAAAATGCATCCAAACTAATCGGGAGAAGCCGACACAACAAAGGTCTTCATCGGGGGGGAAGAAGTGGAAGGTCTTAGACTGGCCAAGTCAATCACCGTACCTTAACCCAATAGAGCATGCATTTGACCTATTTACGTATTTCGCTGTATATTTCACTGTCTGCACGTCCCACCGCGAGAAGACCCCCGGGGACGACCCAGAACACGCTGGAGAGACTACATCCTTCGGCTGGCCTGGGAACGCCTCGGGATCCCCCCGGAAGAGCTGGAAGAAGTGGCTGGGGAGAGGGAAGTCTGGGCATCCCTGCTAAAGATACTGCCCCCGCGACCCAACCTCGGATAAGCGGTAGAAAATGGATGGATGGATGTATTGTATTTGATGTATTGCTAAATAAAGATTGTTTAAAAAATGAACCATACGCATGGCTAAATTATTACATTAAAGTACATTAATTATTACATTAAAGTCAAATATAATCAACTCTGTTACACTTTACAATTTTGCAGATCCAAAGATGATATTGATTGGTCAATCCCCATTCTGTCCCACCCACACATTCGCACAACGCATTTTTGGAGTGCCTCGCAAATATATGTTAACTCGTTAATGTGTATTATGTATTCAGTTGAATGCTAAAACAGTGGTGAACCAACAGAACGTTTTTATTTTCTTTGTGTCATAAATGTGTTCACAAAATGACAGCCTAATTACTACACAAACCTTAGAAATATGTGGTTAAGCGTATAGTAACTATGAGCCAGTGTAATTAAATCATTAAATACTGCCACAAATACAACAGGCACATGGCAAAATATGTATATTCACACTAAAATTTTCAATGAATGACGAAAACAGAAGATTAACTATTTAATTTGAAGTTCTGCTCTGTTCACGATCCCGCTGGTGCACGCCCATTTTAAACGTCACCATCAAGGAGCTGACGGATTTCGATTTAAACTCGATCCTGGAGGCTCCTCGATGGGTGTTTAAGACTTGAGACGCGCTTTGACCTTAATATGGCTGCGAGACAACAACTTCCGGGTCGTATTTCATGTTTTGAGGCGCGATGAGCGAGGAACGTTATATTTAAGGAACTTGAGTTGCACCCCCTTTCCTACACCGCATTTGGCATATGACCGGAAATTGTATTATTGACTTCCCGTAGCTGCTTTTCGTCGTTCGTAATAGCATGGTGCAAGTCCGTCACCTAATGTGTTCCGTTCACTATTTTGGCAGCAGTAGTTACTAGCGTGACCTAAATCGCTGTTTGTATATAACTTCGTCTCTTAAGCCTCGTAAAATGTTTTGCGCTATCTAGTAGTTAGTTAGTTCAGTGCTAATGTTGCAGAAGTCATGGAACCGGGTCCCTCCTCTCTCTTGCCTGCCGCCGAGGATCAGCCTCTGGCTTTGGCTGCCGGGAGCTCTTCTGTCGGGGGTGGAGAGGCGGACTATGCTCGGGACATGAAAACACACTTTCGCGTGTGTCGCTTCATAATGGAAGCAGGTAACAACAGCTCATCTCGTGTTTAAATGCAAAGGAAATTATGCGGCCCTTACATGAATAATTATCAATAGTTTTATGACTGGGCTTTAAGTTGTAGTTTGCAGAGATGTAGTGCTAGGTTCTTCAATCCGGCCCAAAGAGCATTTACATGATCAAGGGTCCTCTTTTATATTTGTTTAATTAATTTTGCAGTTTTCTCCTAAATTGGTTAATTGAAATGTATTATTTACTTATTTTTGATTAATTTATCTCTTTATGTAATTGGTTAATTGATCAGAATCAGAATCTTCTTTATTTGCCAATTATGTCCAAAAAACACACAAGTAATTTGTCTCCGTTGGAGTTGGAGCCGCTCCAGTACGACAACAGACAGTCAATTGACAGAACACTTGGAGACATAAAGACATTGACAAAAAAAAAACAGTCACTGAGCAATAAAGGGTTAATAGTTATCTGGTAATGCCGGTACAATTGATTTATTGTGAACAATAATAACAGTAAAATAAACAATTTTAAGTAGATTCAGCTCTGTTGTATTCAGTTGATTTAATAACTGATTAAATGATTATAATCAAATTAATTATGAATCATGCAATAATAATGACAATGATGTATTGTTTTTATTTTTACAATATAAAATACATATACAAACCCAATTCCAATGAAGTTAGGACGTTGTGTTAAACAAATAAAAACAGAATACAATGATTTATAAATCATGTTCAACCTATATTTAATTGAATACACTACAAAGAAGATATTTAATGTTCAAACTGACAAACTTTATTGTTTTTAGCAAATAATTATTAAGTTAGAATTTTATGGCTGCAACACGTTCCAAAAAAAGCTGCGACAGGTGGCAAAAAGACTGAGAAAGTTGAGGAATGCTCATCAAACGCCTGTTTGGAACATCCCACAGGTGAACAGGCCACTTGGGAACAGGTGGGTGCCATGATTGAGTATAAAAGGAGCTTCCCTGAATTGCTCAGTCATTCACAAGCAAAAATGGGGCAAGGTTCATCTCTTTGTGAACAAGTGTGTGAGAAAATAGTCGAACAGTTTAAGGAAAATGTTCCTCAACCTACAATTTGCAAGGAATTTAGGGATTTCATCATCTATGGTCCATAATATCATCAAAAGGTTCAGAGAATCTGGAGAAATCACTGCATGTAAGCGGTAAGGCCGAAAACCAACAATGAATGCCCGTCACCTTCAATCCCTCAGACGGCACTGCATCAAAAACCGACATCAATGTGTAAAGGATATCCCCACATGGGCTCAGGAACACTTCAGAAAACCAATGTCAGTAAATACAGTTCGGCGCTACATCCGTAAGTGCAACTTGAAACTCTACTATGCAAAGCAAAAGCCATTTATCAACAACACCCAGAAACGCCGTCGGCGTCTCTGGGCCCGAGCTCATCTAAGATGGACTGATGCAAAGTGGAAAAGTGTTCTGTGGTCCGACGAGTCCACATTTAAATTTGTTTTTAGAAATTGTGGATGTGGTGTCCTCCGGGCCAAAGAGGAAAAGAACCATCCGGACTGTTATGGACGCAAAGTTCAACAGCCAGCATCTGTGATGGTATGGGGCTGTGTTAGTGCCAATGGCATGGGTAACGTACACATCTGTGAAGGCACCATTAATGCTGAAAGGTACATACAGATTTTGGAGAAACATATGCTGCCATCCAAGCAACGTCTTTTTCATGGACGCCCCTGCTTATTTCAGCAAAACAATTCCAAACCACATTCTGCACGTGTTACAACAGCGTGGCTTCGTAGTAATAGAGTGCGGGTACTAGACTGGCCTGCCTCCAGTCCAGACCTGTCTCCCATTGAAAATGTGTGGCGAATTATGAGCGTAAAATACGGCAACGGAGACCCCGGACTGTTGAACAGCTGAAGCTGTATATCAAGCAAGAATGGGAAAGAATTCCACCTACAAAGCTTCAACAATTAGTGTCCTCAGTTCCCAAACGTTTATTGAATGTTGTTAAAAGAAAAGGTGGTAAACATGACCCTGTCCCAGCTTTTTTGGAACGTGTTGCAGCCATAAAATTCAAAGTTGATGATTATTTGCTAAAAACAATAGTTTATCAGTTTGAACATTAAATATCTTGTCTTTGTAGTGTATTCAATTAAATATAGGTTGATCATGATTTGCAAATTATTGTATTCTGTTTTTATTTATGTATAACACAATGTCACAACTTCATTGGAATTGGGGTTGTATATGGGATAAATTAAGATATTCATATAATTTCTTATTTTAAATGTTATGACTATTTACAGGCGGCAGGGTGGACAACTGGTTAGCATATCTGCCTCACAGTTACGAGGACCGGGGTTCAAATCCCGGCTCCGCCTGTGTGGAATTTGCATGTTCTCCCCGTGTCTGTGTTTTTTTTTTTCCGGGGACTCCGGTTTCCTCCCACATCCCAAAAACATGCAGGGTAGGTTAATTGAATGCTCTAAATTGCCCATAAGTGTGAATGTGAGTGCGAATGGTTATATGTGCCCTGCGATTGGCTGGCGACCAGTTCAGGGTGTACCCCGCCTCTCGCCTGAAGATAGCTGGGATAGGCTCCAGCACGCCTGCGACCCTAGTGAGGATAAGCAGAACGGAAGATGAATGAATAACTATTTACAGTGGATACGGAAAGTTTTCAGACCCCCTTAAATTTTTCACTGTTATATTTCAGCCTTTTGTTACAATTATTATTTTTTTTCCCCTCAATAATGTACACACTGCACCCCATATTGACAGAAAAAAACGTAATTGTTGACATTTTTGCTGATTTATTAAAAAAGAAACACTGAAATATCACACAGCCATAAGTATTCAGACCCGTTGCTGTGATACTCATATATTTAACTCGGGTGCTGTCCATTTCTTCTGATCATCCTGAAAATGGTTCTACACCCTCATTGGAGCCCAGGTGTGTTTGATTATACTGATTGGACTTGATTAGGAAAGCCACACACCTGTCTATATAAGACCTTACATCTCACAGTGCATGTCAGAGCAAATGAGAATCATGAGGTCAAAGGAACTGCCTGAAGAGCTCAGACAGAATTGTGGCAAGGCACAGATCTGGCCAAGGTTACAAAAAAAATTTCTGCTGCACTTAAGGTTCCTAAGAGCACATTGGCCTCCATAATCCTGAAATGGAATGTGTTTGGGACGATCAGAACCCTTCCTCGAGCTGGCCGTCCGGCCAAACTGAACAATTGGGGGAGAAGAGCCCTGGTGAGAGAGGTAAAGAAGAACCCAAAGATCACTGTGGCTGAGCTCCAGAGATGCAGTCAGGAGATGGGAGAAAGTTCCAGAAAGTCAACCATCACTGCAGCCCTCCACCAGTCGGGGCTTTATGGCAGAGTGGCCCGATGGAAGCCTCTCCTCAGTGCAAGACACATGAAATCCTGCATGGAGTTTGCTAAAAAAACACCTGAAGGACTCCAAGATGGTGAGAAATAAGAGTCTCTGATCTGATGAGACCAAGATAGAAATCGTTGGCCTTAATTCTAAGTGGTGTGTTTTGAGAAAAGCAGGCACTGCTCGTCACCAGTCCCAACAGTGAAGCATGGTTTTGGCAGCATCATGCTGTAGGTGTGTTTTTTAGCTGCAGGGACAGGGAGACTGGTTGAAGAAAAGATTAATGCAGCCAAGTACAGGGATAAACCTTCTCCAGAGTGCTTAGAACTTCAGACTGGGCTGGAGGTTCACCTTCAAAAAAGACAATCACCTTAAACACACAGCTAAAATATAGAAGTGGCTTCAGAACAACTCCGTGACTGTTTTTGAATGGCCCAGCCATAGCCCTGACTTAAACCCAATGTCTGGAAAGACCTGAAAATGGCTGCCCACCAACGTTCACCATCTATAACCTGACAGAAGTGGAGAGAATCTGGAAGGAGGAATGGCAGATGATCCCCAAATCCAGGTGTGAAAAACATGTTGCCTCATTCCCAAAAAGACTCATAGCTGTATGAGCTCAAAAGGGTGCTTCTACTAAATACTGAGCAAAGGGTCTGAATACTTATGGCTGTGTGATGTTTGTTGTTCGTTTTAATAAATCTGCAAAAATTTCAACAATTCTGTTTTTTTCAACATGGGGTGCTGTGTGTATATTAATGTGGAAAAAACAGGAACTTAAATGATTTTATAAATGGCTGCAATGTAAAAAAGAGTGAAACATTTAAGGGGGTCTGAATACTTTCCGTACCCACTGTACATACACATTTGAACTTCAAATATTTTTATTTTTTTTACATGATCTACAAACAACCTGCCCCATCTGTCCAATTTAAATGTCAAATGTGGGCCTTGAGCATAAAAGTCTTTTTTGTTGTTGTTGTGTTTTTATGTTTTCTTGGTGAAAGTTTTTTGGTTCATAATGAAGGCATGCTGTGTTCTAAAGAAAACCATAAATGAGGGAAAATGTTTTAACATATCTGTTTAAATATTCATCTCTCGCTCAGGAGTGAAGCTGGGCATGCGGTCTGTGCCTGTGGCTACAGCGTGTGTGCTGTACCACAACGTCTTTAAAAGTGTCAGCTTAAATGTGTATGAACCATACCTGGTGGCCATGAGCTGTATGTACCTGGCAGGCAAAGTGGAGGAGCAGCACATAAGGACCCGTGACATCATCAACGTAAGCCACAGGTGAAATTTTTGTTCATGTAAAATGATTCACAACTACACGCGTACATTGTCCGTACCGGTTTTTTTTTTTTTTTTGGGCAACCATTGGGTAAATTTTGGTACATTAGTGTTCGGAAAGAAAACAACTATTTTCTCTCTCAAATTATATGTTTTGATTGTCAGTAAAACTACATTTTGTTGTGTACTGAGCAATATAACCGTTCTACTTTATTTTAATTTTTTTTTACTGCATTTTGAATGCCATTGTCTAATTTTATTGCTTTCGAATTTATATTAATGTACTAATTTCTGTGTCTGCGTCTTGTGGGCTGGGCGATAATTCAGTATCAATTAGACTTTACACCGATCTGATTGATAATTTCCCACGGCACACCGGAAGATCGCTCATGGCACACTAATGTGCCATGGTACTCTGGTTGGGAGTCACTGGACTAGAGAATACTTTTGAAGAGACTGTATACAGTACACAATTATATACAGTAAATGAACAAGTCATTTAAATAGACACATTGCTCCATCTTGTGATCCGATCGGTGATCGGTAATTAGTTTCTTAGACTTGCTGATCGGTCTCCATAATCCTGATCGTGTAAAGCCTAATATCAATATTTATTGCGATAGGCACGTGGTCAATAGAAAATAAATTTGATAAAATGTCCGCTAGAATAAAATCGATCAAAACTATGCCGGTGACGCTGCAAGGCATTTTGCGGGTAACTTCAGCCTCTCGAGTGTTAGAGGTAAAAAAAGAGAACAACAAAAAGTCGCGGCTCGAGTTTAGGGCGCCGACCGTTCAAACCTCAATTACCCTGTTATATTCTGGTCAAGGTGAGTCTTCAATGATTAGGCCAGATGAAAAGTTTAACAATTTATTCGCATATACAGTGGGTACGGAAAGTATTCAGACCCCCTTCAAATTTGCACTCTTTTTGAAATTTGTTTGACATTTTTGCTAATTTATTAAAAGAAAAACTGAAATATCACACAGCCATAAGTAAGGTTGGATGGTGAATGTTGGTGGGCAGCCATTTTCAGGTCTCTCCAGAGATGCTCAATTGGGTTTATGTCAGTGCTCTGGTTAGTCCAATCAAAAACAGTCACGGAGTTGTTCTGAAGCCACTCCTTCGGTGTTTTAGCTGTATGCTTAGGGTCATTGTCTTGTTGGAAGGTGAACCTTCGGCCCAGTCTGAGGTCCTGAGCACTCTGGACAAGGTTTCCGTCCAGGATGTCCCTGTACTTGGCCGTTTTCATCTTTCCTTCGATTGAAACCAGTCGCCCTGTCCCTGCAGCTGAAAAACACACCCACAGCATCACTGTTGGGACTGTATTGTATTGAATGAGCAGTCCCTGGTTTTCTCCACACATACCACATTGAATTAAGGCCAAAAAGCTCTATCTTGGTTTCATCAGACCAGAGAATCTTTTTTCTCACCATCTTTGAGTCCTTCAGGTGTTTATTTTTTAGCAAACTCCATGCAGGCTTTCATGTGTCTTGCACTAAAGAGAGCCTTCCGTTGGGCCACTCTGCCATAAAGCCCCGACTGGTGGAGGGCTGCAGTGATAGTTGACTTTCTAGAACTTTCTCCCATCTCCCGACTGCATCTCTGGAGCTCAGCCACAGTGATCTTTGGGTTACTCTTTACCTCTCTCACCAAGTCTCTTCTCCCCTGATTGCTCAGTTTGATCGGACGGCCCACTCTAGGAAGGGTTCTGGTCGTCCCAAACTTATTCCATTTAAGGATTATGGAGGCCACTGTGCTCTTAGGAACCTTAAGTGCATCAGATTTTTTAAAATAATCTTTGCCTGAGCTGTGCCTTGCCAAAATGCTGTTTCTGAACTCTTCACGCATTTCCTTTGACCTCACGATTCTCATTTGCTCTGGCATGCACTGTGAGCTGCAAGGTCTTATATAGACAGGTGTGTGTCTTTCCTAATCAAGTCCAATCAGTATAATCAAACACAGCTGGACTGCAATGATGGTGTAGAGCCATCTCAAGGATGATCAGAAGAAATGGACAGCACCCGAGTTAAATATGAGTGTCACAGCAAAGGGTCTGAATACTTATGTTTATTTGATATTTCAGTTTTTCTTTTTTAATCTGCAAACATTTCAACAATTCTGTTTTTTTCTGTCAATATGGGGTGCTGTGTGTACATTAATGAGGGGGGAGAAGAACTTAAATGATTTTAGGTAATGGTTGCAATATAACAAAGAGTGAAAAATTTAAGGGGGTCTGAATACTTTCCCTACCCACTGTACAGAGCCGAACAAGGTTGGGTGAAGGTTCTGCGCTGGGCTCTCCCGCACATAGCTCGGAACAGCGTCAATCCGAAAGAGACCAGGGAAGCTTTCGTCGTAGGGTCCCCCTTCCCATGGGCTCACCACCTGTGGGAAGGGCCATTGGGGTCGGGTGCATTGTGAGCTGGGCGGTGACCTTGGCGATTCGATCCCCGGCTACAGAAGCTGGCTCTAGGGATGTGGAACGTCACCTCTCTGGCAGGGAAGGAGCCCGAGGTGGTGTGCGGGGTCGAGAAGTTTCGACTAGATATAGTCGGACTCGCCTCCACACACAGCTTGGGCTCTGGTATCAGTCCTCTCGAGAGGGGTTGGACTCTCTTCCAATCTGGAGTCACCCACGGTGGGTATACTTATTGCCCCCCGGCTCGGCACCTGTACATTGGGGTTCACTCTGGTGGACGAGAGGGTAGCCTCCCTCCGCCTTCTGACTGTTGTTTGTGCCTATGCATCAAAGAGCAGCTCAGAGTACCCACCCTTTTTGGAGTCCTTGGAGGGGGTGCTGGAGAGCACTCCCGCTGGGGACGCCATCATTCTGCTGGGGGACTTCAATGCTCACCTGGGCAATGACAGTGAGACCTGGAAGAGCGTGATTGGGAGGAACGGCCCCCCTGATCAGAAGCCGAGCGGTGTTCTGTTATTGGACTTCTGTGCTCATCACGGATTGTCCATAATGAACACCATGTTCAAGCATAAGGGTGTCCACACGTGCACTTGGCACCAGGACACCCTAGGTCGCAGTTCGATGATTGACTTTGTGGTCGTGTCATCAGACTTGCGGCCGTATGTCTTGGACACTTGGGTGAAGAGAGGGGCGGAGCTGTCAACTGATCACCACCTGGTGGTGAGTTGGCTCCGATGGTGGGGGAAGATGCCAGTCCGACCTCGGAGGCCCAAATGTATAGTGAGGGTCTGCTGGGAACGTCTGGCAGAATCCCTTATCAGAAAGAGTTTCAACTACCACCTCCGGACCATTGTCCTCAGTCGGAAAAGGGTGGCGTGCCCTCTCCAGGTCGGGATGAGATGCTGCCCCAAGTGGAGTAGTTCAAATATCTTTGGGTCTTATTCACGAGTGAGGGAAGAATGGAACGGGAGATCAACAGGCGGATCGGTGCAGCGTCTAGATTGATGCGGACTTTGTATCCGTCCGTTGTGGTGAAGAAGGAGCTAAACCGAAAGGCGAAGCTTTCGATTTACCGGTCCATCTACGTTCCTACCCTCATCTATGGTCACGAGCTGTGGGTCGTGACCGAAAGAACAAGATCCCGGATACAAGCGGCCGAAATGATTTTCCGCCGTAGGGTATCCGGGCTCTCCCAAGAGAGAGGTGAAAAGCTCGGTCATCTGGGAGAGGCTCAAAGTAGAGCCGCTGCTCCTCCGCCTTGAGAGGAGGCAGATGATGTGGCTCGGGCATCTGATTAGGATGTCTCCCAGGTGCCTCCCTGGTGAGGTGTTCCGGACACGTACCAGCCGGAGGAGACCCCGGGAATGACCCAGGACACGCTGGAGAGACTGTCTCTCGGCTGGCCTGGGAACGCTTCGGGATCCCCTCGGAAGAGCTGGAGGAAGTGGCTGGGGAGAGGGAAGTCTGGGCATCTCTGCTAAAGCTACTGCCCCCGCGACCCGACCTCGGATAAGCGGATGAAAATAATGAATGAATGTTTGTGCTATATACTCAGTACTTGAGTAATTATTTCACTGTGTAATTTTTACTCTTACTCAAGTAATTTTTTGTAGGATTACTTTTACTTGAGTCACATTATTGTCAAGTAACAATACTCTTACTTGAGTAAAATATTTGGCTACTCTACCCACCTCTGGAGCGGACATCCTCTATTGCTACTCTTACATTTAAGCAACATTTTTGCTCCTCAGGTCAGCCTGCGTCGTATTTGTTGCACTGGTCTTTTGTATTTTCGCATTGTGGTGCGGGTAGTGGCCCTGGTTGCGGTGCCAGCGTAACTGCGAAGAACCCGTAACATCGGCGACAAGAGCTGATCCGCTAGTACATCTTGTGTTAGGAGATGCGCCTACAATTATCTAATTAGTTTACGGATGTTCAATGTGTTAAGCGACGGAGCGATGTTAAGGATTATGCCACAACACAGAATGAACTAACTTCAAATTCAGAAATGGCCTATAAAAACAGAAAAATATTGTACTTAATATTTTCATGAAGGATGCGTTTGGGATTACCCTTTGAAGTTGGTAATAGTGAAAAATGAAGTGAAACAGACAATGATTTTAGTCAATTCTTTTCCAGAATGAGAGTGCTTAAAGAGGAGGATGCCATTCATGTGGCACAGCTTGAAGCAGGCATCAGTTGCAGATGGAGATGGGCCTGGCTCAAGTTGGAGGCCAAAACAAAAAAGCAAAGAAATTAGGCAAATTTAGTTGTAATCTTAAATTTGTACTTCAACATGTACTTGTGTAAATAAGTCTTTCTGCGTGAAGAAAATGTGTTGATTTTGCCTTATTGTATGAGTCAGTCTTCCAGATTGCTTAATTTATGTTAAAATCAAAAACATTCTCTGCGGGAGTCCGGGGGATCCCCCAGACCCAACCTACAATTTTTGTATTTTTTTGGGGGGTCACCTTTTTCATACCTTTAGTCTTTCCATGTCTGTTAAATAGATACATATATGTTGAAATATATTTTTATTTTGTTGTTAAAATAAAATGACTAAAGGACTCAACTCAAAGTGTAGGACTTGCGACTTGACTCAGGACTTGCATGTCTCGACTTGGGACTTGACTCGGAACTTGAGGGAAAAGACATTGAGACTCACTTGTAACTTGCAAAGCAATAACTTGGTCCCACCTCTGGCCGTAACGGCCGCCTTGACTTTAAGTTTTCTTTCGGCTGGCCTGACCGCAATGAAAAAAGTGAACAGAGCGGGATATCATAACTGTGGAGTTCTTTGCAGTTTGTGACTGTGCACGACTGACCAATGGTCAAGTAGAACAATGGAGACATACCGTCCTTGACAATTCACTATACAGTGTTCCCTCGTTTTTCGCGGTTAATGGGGACCAGAACCCCCACACGAAAGGTGAAAAACCTCCAAGTAGGATTTGCCCCCCCCCCCCCCCCCCCCCCAAGAATTTTCGTGTATGTGGGTACCATAATGTTTAAAATATGTAAACAGTATTTATACTTTACATATTTGAGACAAAGATTACAATGGTACACATATTTACTTAAATCTTTAATTATAAAACCTTGTACAGTAATTAACATTCATCAACATTGCCTTCTGAGAGAGGCGAACACGCTTGTGTTGGTGGCAGAGGAGAGGCTCTCACTTGACTCGTAGAGGCTTTAGGTTCACTCGGAGACTCTTCTGCTGGAGGCGCTGATGGTGTAGCTGGGGTTTTACCTTGGAGAAAAACATGGTGATGGGTAGTTGTTGTCTTTGTTTTTTCTTTTGCTTCAAAATCCCCTGTACAAGGACATAACCCCGTCTCTTATTACACGGAGTTAACACACGTTTCACTTCCTTATTGAAGCAGTTTTGCGGATGTTTGCTTCCTCTTTCTTGATGTACCGCACTGTAGATTCATTCACGCCATAATGGCGAGCCACAGATGCATAACTTCTGCCCTCTATGATCAAATCTAAAAGTTTCACTTTTTCGCTGATGGCCATCTTCTTCCTCTTGGGTGCCCCGGGGGAAGCTTTCGCAGGGGCACAGCGCTTCGGCGGCATTGTAAGGGCTTGCTTAACTAATAAAAAAAATTATCGCTTAAACAAAAAGAAGTTATTGTGAACACAACAGCGTGGACGAGACTGGCGAGACACAACAAGGGAAGATGCTGGGTGAGGCTGCGATGATGCGCAGCCAATCAGCTCACGGGATAAATCCACTCGTGCTCTCATTGGTCGATGTCACGCCGGGAACCAATCACGCGCCTTGTATGAGTACCGTACAGTACAGGCATGTACAAAGCCTCTGAGTCAACTCATCTCTTTGTTTGGCATGCAGGGAAACCTTCTCTCACGCGCATCAACATGAAGCAATGCGTCTTTCCGCAATATGGCTGCCGATATGGCTGTATTTTATTTATTTTTTTATGGAATTTTGGAAAAACCTGCGAAGCACTGAAGCCGCAAAACGTGAAGCGGCGAGGGAACACTGTATTGACGACTGGGATTTTCAAATGAAAAGTCGGTGCTTGCAGCCTGTTATTGCCTTCTATGCTTTAATGGTATTTGCTTCCATTAAGGCCATTAGTGATTACGCTTTGTAATAGCACACTTATTCAGTTAGCTCTGTAAAGTATAATTTTTTGGGGTTACATTTTTTTTATGATCATTTATTCTTTGTTACAGATTCATTTTGAACTGGAAACATGTATTGTTTGTTAAAAAGTAGTGTAATAAAAATTTATTATTCCCTAAGGAGGAATAATCATGATTAATAATCGTGATTACAGTATTGATCAATGTAATTGTGATGTAATGTAATTGGCCATAATCATGCAGCCCTATCCAAAAGTATCGCTCGCCTGGCTTGACTCAGATATGAATTTGAGTGACATCCCATTCTTAATCCATAGTTTCATATGACATCGGTCCCCCGTCTGCAATTGTAACATCCCAAACTCTTCTGGGAAGGTTTTCCACAAGGTTTAGGAGTGTGTTTATGGAAATTCATGACCATTTTTCAAGAACCGCATTCGTGAGGTTACACACTGATGTTGGACGAGACTTCCGCTCTAATTCATCCAGAAGTGTTCTATAGAGTTGAGGTCAGGATTGTGCATGCCAGTCAGGTTCATCCATGTCTTTATGAACCTTGATTTGTGCACGGATGCACAGTCATGTTGGAACAGGAAGGTGCCAACTCCAAACTGTTCCGACAAAGTTGGAAATTTCCAAAATATTAACCCCTGAGCTCCACTGAAAGGAACTCTGAATGCTTCAGCACACCAAGAGATTTTGGATAGTCAAACAGTTTTTCCAGCATTACCCCTTCCTGTTTCGTATGGATGAACTTGACTGGCCTGCAGAGTTCGGCCCTCAACTTGATAGAACACCTTTGGGTTGATTTAGAGTGGACAGTGAGCCAAGTCTTCTCGTCCAACATCAGAAGAAACTGAAGAAACAAGGGGTCTAATATTTTATTCATGACTATATTAATTTTTTCTATTTCTATATTTATACATACTTCATGCAGTGTATTTCAAGTATTCAAGCTTTTAGTGTGCAATCTTATTTCTCCATTGTAAACAATACATTGAGCACTCACTCAGTGTAGTGCTGTTTTTCATTGTGTCTGGAGTCACCACACTCAAAAAGTGGACCTTTTTTGCTCCACTTGGATAATAAGTGGTTTTCCTTTTGCATTCGGGTGGATTTTATTCTTCTTGAACGCTCCGATTTCCAGAGTGGTATCGAACGACGAGTGTAGCCTGTATCCGGGTTGGAGCGCGCCACCTGGGCTTCCGTGTGGCGTGCACCTGCGCTAAGTCCTCTGACTCATCTCATGCTATCAATCTCGTGGTGGTAACACTGACTCGTGTGCATCGAATGCAGAGTTGCCCTAACAGCACAGGAGAATCCACTGCATATAACACTGACTTTGCTCACATAGCCTCATGTGCTGCGGACTCTGAGGTTACGTACCGGTGGCTAACGCTAGAGTCAGTCGGCAGTTTGAACCCATTTTATTCTTCTGGCTCCCACACAGTCGTGCGCACACAACTTGTCGGAAGACAGGCAGTCATTGGCTGACTGTCGGCTTTTTGGGTGCTGGCCTTTAAGACACGGTGTGAATTGAGTGCTGTCGTGTAACATTTTATTTTTTTTCACTAGCGGTACATAAAAAACAGGTACCAAGCTATTTTTTATGTCAAAATACCTTTGTACGGTACTGGCATTGGTACTTCGTGCAACACTAGTGTCTAAAGTACTTGCTGTGGTAAATAATTATTTAGGTTAGGAGTAATAAACATGCTATTGGGGCCACTTATCAATTTATCTGGTGGGTTTTATTGTTGTTGTCTATTACAATACTATCTCCCACCTCCCAGGTACTTCAACAGTGGCAGCCCCCCTTTAGAATGTGACAAGGAATTCTGGGACCTGAGGGACAGTGTGGTGCAGTGTGAACTTCTCATCCTCCGACAGCTCAACTTCCAAGTCTCCTTTGAACACCCACACAAGGTGTGTGTGTGTGTGTGTGTGTGTGTGTCTGTATTCATGTCCTCCCTTTATGAGCATCCACTCTCCTTGCCTGACATTGTGTGATATTGTCATGCTTGATCCAGATTCCTTGTGTGGACGGTTACAATCTGGATCTTTTTTTTTTTTTTTTTGGGGTGGTGGGGGTACCTGTTTACTTTGTTCATTCTAGTTTTCATAGCTACACTGAAACTATTATGTATATAGTGGGTCTTATGTCTCACCCTCTCGCTAGTATCTACTGCACTACTTGATGTCTGTGAAATCCCTGGTGAACCGCCACGCATGGTCTCGATGCCCTGTTGCTGAGACCTCCTGGGCATTGCTTAGGGACTGCTACCATGGATCCATGTGTATCCGGCACACGCCCCAACACATCGCTATAGCGACACTGTATTTGGCGCTCAACAGCTATGGAGTGGAACTGCCTGTTGGGGAGAAACAGTGGTGGCAGGTGTGTATGTGCTCTTAGATTGTTATCTTGTACACGGTCATGCTGCTCAGTCTTTTTAAAATTTATTTTTGTAATAAAACTCATTTCTAACTTTGGGTTTTATTACACTGCACCAGGATACGCTGAATACTGTATATTTGTGTGTGTGTTTGTTTTTGCGGAATACAAATCATACTTTTTTTTTTTTGGAACGTTTAAAATTTGAGTATTAGAAATAGTCACAGTCTTAGAAACTTCTCAGTGGGGAAAAATGTCAGATGGACTACATTATGGTAATCTAAAACCAATTATTTCAACTTCTCGTCATGAAAACATCCATCCATTTTCTATTCCGCTTATCCTGTTCAGGGTTACGGGTGAGCTGGAGCCTATCCCAGCTGACTTCTGGGAAAAGGCGGACTACACCATGGACTGGTCGCCAGTCAGTCGCAGGGGACATACAGTTGAAACTAGATGTTAACATACATTTATATAAAAACACTGTTCCTCACTTTCTGACATGAAATCCGACAAAACCTTTCCTGTTTTTGGTCAGGATCACCAAAATTCTATTTGCTAAATGCGAGAATAATGAGATCGAAGTATTATTATTATTTTTTGTCAATTTTGCATTACTTTCTTCAAAGTCGTAAGGTTAGATGCAGAAAGATTATTATGTCTTTAAACAATTTGGGAAGACCCAGATGAACATTTGAGTTAATTAGAGACACCTGTGGATGTATTTGAAGGCACAACTAAAACTTACGAACAGCTTCTTTGTGTAACATCATGGGAAAGTCAAAAAGAATTGTGGACTAGCACAAGTCTGTTTTATCCTTGGATGCAATTTCCAGATGCCTGATGGTGCCACGTTCATCTGTTCAAACCATTTGACACCATTGGAATGTCCAGCCATCATACCACTCACGATGGAGACACGATCTGTGTCCCAATGATGAACGTGCTTTGGTCCAAAATGTGCAAAGTCCTTGTGAAGTTTCTGGCTTAAGCTGATAACTGTGTCCACAGTGAAACGAGTACTGTACCGACATGGGCTGAAAGGCCACTGTGACAGGAAGAAGCCATTACTCGAAAATAACATCAAAAAGCCAGATTGCAGTTTGCAAATGCACACAGGGACAAATACCCTAATTTTTGGATACATGTCCTGTGTTCTGGTGAAACTCAAATTGATTGGCTGAATGAGCATCATTACGTTTGGAGGAAAAAGGGGAAAAACTTGCAAGCCAGAGAACACAATCCTTTTCAATAAAGGGGTGGCAGCATCATATTGTGGAGTTGTTTTGTTAAAGAAGAGACTGGTACACTTCACAAAATAGATGGGATCATGAGGAAAGAACAATATGTGGAAATACTGAAGCAACATTTCAAGACATCAGCCAGGAGGTTAAAACTAGAGTGCAAATGGGTCTTCCAAATGGACAATGACACAAATCATACACTGCCAAATTGGTTAACAAAGTGAGGCATGTCCCAATCTGATTTTTGAGATTGGAAATCGGTCTGGAAAAAATAACTAGCAAAAACACGAGCATCTGATGGGAATGGATGTAAAATCTCCAGATTTTACCACTCTTATACAACCCCTATTCCAATGAAGTTGGGACGTTGTGTTAAACATAAATAAAAACAGAATACAATGATTTGCAAATCATGTTCAACCTATATTTAATTGAATACACTACAAAGACAAGATATTTAATGTTCAAACTGATAAACTTTGTTTTTAGCAAATAATTATTAATGTACAATTTTATGGCTGCAACATGTTCCAAAAAAGCTGGGACAGGTGGCAAAAAAGAAAACAAAGTTGAGGACTGCTCATCAAACACCTGTTTGGAACATCCCCCAGGTGAACAGGCTAATTGGGAACAGGTGGGTGCTGTGATTGGGTATAAAAAGAGATTTCCTGAATTGCCCAGTCATTCACAAGCAAAGATGGGGTGAGGTTCACCTCTTTGTGAACAAGTACGTGAGAAAATAGTCGAACAGTTTAAGGAAAATGTTCCTCAACCTACAATTGCAAGGAATTTAGGGATTTCATCATCTACGGTCCATAATATAATCAAAAGGTTCAGAGAATCTGGAGAAATCACTGCATGTAATCGGCAAGGCCGAAAACCAACATTGAATACCTGTGACCTTCAATCCCTCAGGCGGCACTGCATCAAAAAATGACATCAATGTGTAAAGAATATCAACACATGGGCGCAGGAACACTTCAGAAAACCAATGTCAGTAAATAAAGTTCAGCGCTACATCCGTAAGTGCAACTTGAAACTCTACTATGCAAAGCAAAAGCCATTTATCAACAACACCCAGAAATGCCGCCAGCTTCCCTTGGCCCGAGCTCATCTAAGATGGACTGATGCAAAGTGGAAAAGTGTTCTGTGGTCCGACGAGTCCACATTTCAATTGTTCTTGGAAATTGTGGACGTTGTGTTCTCCGGGCCAAAGAGGAAAAGAACCATCCGGACTGTTATGGATGCAAAGTTCAAAAGCCAGCATCTGTGATGGTATGGG
Organism: Phyllopteryx taeniolatus; assembly: GCF_024500385.1. Lineage (NCBI taxonomy): Eukaryota > Metazoa > Chordata > Actinopteri > Syngnathiformes > Syngnathidae > Phyllopteryx > Phyllopteryx taeniolatus. The sequence goes on along the minus strand of NC_084502.1, from coordinate 37,336,843 downwards.
GCTGTGTTAGTGCCAATGGAATAGGTAACTTACACATCTGTGAAGGCACCATTAATGCTGAAAGGTACATACAGGTTTTGGAGAAAACATATGCTGCCATCCAAGCAACGTCTTTTTCATGGACGCCCCTGCTTATATCAGCAAGACAATGCCAAACCACATTCTGCACGTGTTACAGCAGCGTGGCTTCGTAGTAAAAGAGTGCGGGTACGAGACTGCCTTGCCTGCAGTCCAGACCTGTCTCCCATTGAAAATCTGTGGCGCATTATGAAGCGTAAAATACGACAACGGAGACCCCGGACTGTTGAACAGCTGAAGCTGTACATCAAGCAAGAATGGGAAAGAATTCCACCTACAAAGCTTCAACAATTAGTCCTCATTTCCCAAACATTTATTGAATGTTGTTAAAAGAAAAGGTGATGTAACACAGTGGTAAACATGACCATGTCCCATCTTTTTTGGAACGTGTTGCTAAAAAAAAAAAAAAAAAAAGTTTATCAGTTTGAACATTAAATATCTTGTCTTTGTAGTGTATTCAATTAAATATAGGTTGAACATGATTTGCAAATCATTGTATTCTGTTTTATGTTTAATACAACGTCCCAACTTCATTGGAATTGGGGTTTTACAAGCAGTCTATTCCATGCTCCTCGCCAACACTTTTATCCAGCAGTGCCCAAACGGCGTGCAAATCCCATGTGATCACAACAACAGTTTGCCAAGATGTCAACATACTAGCAAGGAGTTGCTTGCTTAAAGTTGTTTATTCACACTCCAATTGAAGTTCACTGTAAAACTACACTCACAGAACAAAAAAAATTACCTATTGAATGTACAAATATGCCCTGCAATTGGGTGGCAACCCCGCCTCCTGCCCAATGATAGCTGGGATAGGCTCCAGCACGCCCGCGACCCTAGTGAGGAGAAGCGGCTCAGAAAATGGATGGATGGATAAATGTTCAAATACATCACAGACTAAGTTTATTTCTTCGTTTTTGTTCAGAAAAATCGCTAGCTCAATGCTAACACACAATGAATGAAAAACACCATTGATGAGCTAACAAAAATTAGCATTGAATTTGTGGCACATCTCTGTCAAAATATTGAATATTGATACACAAACGCTGTATAACCACATGGAAAAAGGCAATATAACTACTCTCTGGCATATATTTTTCAAACTACAGGAAGTCCTCGAGTTATGACTCACTCGACCTACGACGTTTCGACTTTACGACGCCCGTGCCTCGTCCGCCATTTTGTCCCGGCACCATAGTGTTTCTGCTTAGCTAGTGCATAGTGCTTGTCTGTGTTTCTGCGGCGGGAGTATCTTTGCCTTTTTCGCCCTCCTTTTTTCAAACTCTCAGTAGTAATGGTAAGTACAGAATCTTATTTTTTAATTTTAATGTATTTTAGTTTCTTTATACGAGGTGTTAACCTTTCCTGCTACCGTCACCTGACCGTGGTCGGGAGACGCAGGGGTTAACTCCCTTCTCTCGTTGCACAGCTGAGCTGGGTGGCGGCAACAATAAAGGCACGAAGCACCGATTTACTGCTTTAATGGCTTTATTAGCTTCTCTGCACATTCATTGTCAACGGGTCCTCCGCTAATCGCTACTCTTCCCCGGTCCCTGTCACTACACTTGCTACTGTACACACTCGCACCGGCGCGCACTCCCTTCCTCCTTCGCAGTCTCGTCTCACTCACACATCAACGCACACGCGCGCACACACTGAGCTTGCTGTCACAATCACGTGGGACAATACCCGTAACAGAAGTATTTCGCCATAAATTTAGACTTTAACGGTGAAATCCGACTTACGCGGAAATTCGTGTTACGTCGCCAGCGTAGGAACAGAATTCGTTTGTAAATCGAGGACTTCCTGTAGTCTACATTGTTACTGCAATTGTGTATCTCATTGCGTGTATCACACTGCCCCTCAGAGGCCAAGAAGTGCACAGCAGGAACAGCGATTTTCAATAAAACTAAACCCCACTTGCATTAAGAAGTTCAAGTGGAGAAAGCAAATGTTCCCATCATATGCAGACAGTAAAAAAAAAATTGAAATTAAACTTTATTTTGCACTTTAAAAGTATAATTTGTATTTATAGGGATTATTCTTTATGGTTTTATAATTTTTTTAATCTATTCAAAATTTAGACTGGTTATGTTTAAGTTAAGCAGTGGTTTCGCATTTTAAATATTTATTGTTATTGGTTTTATTGAAGTTATTTTTCCGGATTTCCTAATATAATTATTTTATTCAGTTGCAGTACATTCTTATTTTTAAGTTACTTTATGTAACCCATTGGTTAATAATAAATGGGTCAGTTTTTTCTCAAACCTACTGTTGCTGATTATTGTTCTCTGTTTGAGTAATGTCACTTCATGAAGCCTTTTCTAAAATTCCAAATTACAAAATAAGTATGAATGATTATTGCTGATATCGGATCGGACCGATATTGGTATCGGCCAAAATTCAAGGTTGCAATACCGGTAGTTGATTGGAAGTGAAAAATTTGGATTGGGACATCACCAAAACAAAGTCTATGTTTTGGAGTGGCCATCTCAAACTCCTGCTCTCAGTCCTATTGAAAATTTATGGGCATGTGCAAGCGAGGTGACCTACAAACTTGGCACAGATACACCAGTTCTGTCAGCAGCAATGGGCCAAATTTCCTGGCAACTATTGTTAGAAGCTGGTGGAAGGATATCCAAAACGTTTGACTCAAGTCATGCAGTTTAAAGGGAATGGTATCAAATACTAATCAGAATCGCCTTTTTTGACCAAGTATGTTACAAGACAAGGAATTTGTCTCTGTAGCCACTCTAATATAACAACAAATAGCCACTATGACAAAATATAAATTTAGGACATAAAAGACAGGAGTCTGGAGAGTCATTGAGCAATGAAAGTGTACCACTAGTATGATGATACTGATATAATGGCAATTGTGCGAATGATGGAGTCCTCAAGCAATTTAGAGCAATTAAAAGTGACTAATAGTGCAATGATCTGCTACAGTGAAGATTGTACAAATGGTGTAGAAAATTCTCAAACACGAGTGGCCAGTAGTAATCAACAACAGAATGCAAATAGTGCAGCATGACAAAACAGTGAGCGTAAGAATAATGTAGAAGTGTCCCAACAGAGATGTGCAAAATTGCCAGCATGTTGCAATGAAATTGTAAGTTCCGTTGAAGAAGTTAATGGCAAGAGGGAAGAAAATGTTGGAATGTCTGCTGGTTTTAGTTTGTATTGTTCAATGGTGCCTACCTAAGGGAAGGAACTGGAATAGGTGTTGACCAGGATGTGGAGTGTCCAAGAGAATTTTGCATGCCCTTGTTTTAGTCCTGGCAGCATGCAAGTCCTCAAGAGTGGGTAGGTAGGTATCGATAATTTTTTCAACAGCCTTGACTGTCCGTTGCAGCCTGACTTTTGTTCTTCTTTGTGGCAGCACCAAACCAGACTGTGATGGATGAACACAAACGATTCAATCACTGCTCTCTAGAACTGCCTCAACAGCTCTTGTGGCAGCCAGTGCTTCCTCAGAAGCCGTAGGAAGTGCATCCACTGCTGGGCCTTTTTGAGGATGGCGTTGATATTGGTGTCCCACTTGAGGTCCTGAGAAACTAATTCACAGGATCTTGAAGATCTAGACAGTTTACACAGGGTAGTTGGAAAGCGTTAGGGGCAGGTGTTTTGCAAAGGAAATTTCCTGAAGTCCACGATCATCTCGACCGTGTTCAGTTCTACGTTGTGTCGGCCGCACCAAACCTCCAGTCGCTCCACCTCCTGTCAATTCGCAGACTCGTCACCGTCTTTGATGAGGCCGATGAGTGTGGTGTCGTCTGCAAACTTCAGGAGTTTGAGAGTCGGGTGTGTTGAGTTGTACTTGTTTGTGAAGAGAGGGAAGAGCAGCAGCAAGAGGACACATCCTTGTGGGGCCCCGGTACTGATAGTGCGTGTCAGAGGTGTGATGTTGTTTGATGTGGGTGTGGGGTGTGAAAATGTCCTTTTCAAATCTGCAGTAGAAGGTATTCAACTCGTCAGCCAGTCCTTTGTTGTTCTCCACTGGGGGAATGATCGCTTGTAGGCAGTTAGTTAGAGCTCTCAATGCCATGAGGCACATTTATGCCGCAATTGGGTTTTCTGTAATCTGTAGTTTTCTACAGGAGAAGGTGATTGGCCTACTGCCCAACCCCAGCACCTGGTATTCTTAGGCGGTCTCCCAGTACTAACCAGGACCAACCCTGCTTATCTTAGGAGATCGTACGAGATCTGGCAGCATGTGGGGATTATAGGCAGTTAGCGATTGTAATCCTCGCCAGATTGACTGCGTCGTTTGCAGCCAACGGGTTTCTCATCTTTTCTACATAATTTCTCTTTGCGATGTTGATTTCTTTTGTCAGATGGTTTCTGGTCTCATTGTACAGCGCTGTACCCACTCCGATGTCCACTTTAGCTTGGCGAAGTTTGGCAGTGAACCACGGTTTATTTTATTCTGGCACAACACGTTGATTAATAACCAGTTTTGAAATCAGAAGTCTATAAAAGCATGTTTATCAACTATTACATTTCCTTTCAAAGGGGGATTGGTAACAAAAAATGCTTCCAAATATCTGTTATTACACCAGAACGCAATGAGCAATTTTTATTTGGATTCGCGGGCCAGATAAAATGAGGTGGGTGGCCGGATCTGGACCCCGGACCACCAGTTTGACACCAGTGCCATAGCCCTTTTCCCAAGTGGAACAGTATGGAATGGTAATCTCTGTTCTGGCTTTTAGGCAGGGTGATAATGGTGATAACTGTTTTTGTTATGTAAATAGTGTGACAACACATGAGCTGTGTAACAATTCAGGGGCTTAATCTTTCAGAGGCTGTATGTTTATACATCAGTGGTGGGTGGTGCATTTGGTTTAATCCACCTTGTTAATATTGCCGCTCTCAGGTCGCAATTATAGAAACTATTAATACTCTACAAAAATGCAATATAAAAGCATGGAACTACCGTGCTGTGAAAAACTATTGGCCCTCTTCCTAATTTTTTATATTATTGCATATTTTATTTAATTTTGTCAAACAAATGTAATTTTCAGACAAATATAACCAAAGTGAACTTAAAATGCTGTTTTTAAATGATTATTTAATTTATTAAGGGAAAAAAACTTTTCAAAGTTACCCAGCCCTGTATGAAAAAGTAATTACCCCCCTTGTTAAATCATGAATTAATTGTGGCTAATCACCATTTTTGGTTAATTTTCACTGATCACACCCAAGCCTGATTACCTCCAGACCTGTTAAATCAAGAAATCACTCAAACATAATTTGTCCTGATAAAATCAAGACAGAAAAAAGATCTAAAAAAAACTGCAACAAAATGATGATCCAAAGAAACTTCATAACAGTCGAGAAATAAAGTAATGGACATCTATGAGTCTGAAAAGGGTTACAAAAGCCATTTCTAAAGCTTTAGGATTCCAGCAAACTATAGGGAGAGCCAATAGCCTCACATGGAGAAAACATGGAACAGTTACCCCATTACCTCAAAAGAACAGCAATGACTCATCCAGTAGGGCACAAAGAACTCAGGACAACTTCTAAAGAACTACAGTCCTCTCTTGCCTCAGTTAAGGTCAGTCTTCATGACACAACAATAAAGAAGAGACTGGTCAAAAATGGCAGCCATGGCAGAGTTTCAAGGCGAAAACCACTGCTGAGAAAAAAAACATAAAGGCTTGTCTTACTTTTCCAAAAAAAAACATCTGAATGATTCCCAAGACTTTGAAGAAGTTGAGCTTTTGGGAATGTGTGTGTCTTGTTACATCTGGTGTAAATGTAGCACAGCATTTCAGAAAAAAGAACATCATACCAACAGTCAAACATGATGGTGGAAGTGTGATGGTCTTGGACTGCTTTGCTCCTTCAGAACCTGGACAACTTGCTGTGAGTGATCAAACCATGAGTTCTCCTCTTTAACAGAAAATCCTGAAGGAGAATGTTCAGCCATCAGTTTGTGACCTCAAGCTGAAGGACACTTCGGTTCTACAGCTGGACAGCGAACCAAAACGCACCAGCTAGTCAACTTCTGAATGGCTTAAAAAAGTCCAAGTCCAAGACTTGAATCCTATTGAAATGCAGTGGCATGACCTCAAAAATATGCTGTTCATGCTCAAAAACCCTAAATTTTTGCTGAATTCAAACAATTCTGCAGGAAGAGTGGGCCAAAATATCTCCAGAGATTTGAAACACTCATTGCCAGTTATATAAAACATTTGATTTCAGTGTTTGTTGCTGAGGCTGGCCCAACCAATTATTAGGTTTAGGGGACCATTACTTTTTCACTCAGGGCCAGTTGACTTGGAATAGTTTTTTTTCCTTAGTTAGGGTTAACCCTATGAAATCACCATTTAATAACAGCATTTTAAGTCCACTTGGGTTATAGTTGTCTATTTACATTTTTTTTTTTATCTTAAAAAGTGGGGAAACTGCAAAAGTATAAGAATTTGAGAAGGGGCCAATACTTTTTCATGCCACCGTATGCCACATACATCTGGAGCAGTGCAGAATTAATAGTTATCTAATAACTTGACAAAACTTTTAAATAACACACATCATATTCACCAGCAGTGCTGATTATTAAATGTATTAATGTGTGCAAAATATATGCTGAACTGTATGTATATGCAGTGAATAGCCACAACGTTATGACCTGTTTCAGGTATTACTTGAACAATATGTTCATTGTTGTGGCTGCAGGTTCGGTTGTAGTTGAGTAGAATTGCTGTGTATCGTATTGAGAGCTGTTTCTAATACTTTGGTTAACTCATTTATAGGGTTGGGCATCGTTTGAATTTGAGCGATTCCAGTCCCGATTCCGGTTTCTTATTCTGATTCTGGTTCCAAACGATTCTCGGTTTCGATTATTTTTGGGGGCTCGGTCAAAAAAGTTTGCATGGTTTAAATAAAGGGTGTCCAAATTATGAACATCCATTTTCTTAGCAGCCCGCAGCATAGAGTAAAATGAACATTTGACTCTGGGTTCTTTATAACCAGTATCAATATAAAACCTATGAACGAAAAGGCAATGTGTGTGGAACTAACCCAGTTGACTTAATCAATTAATGTTTTAGCTAAAAGTAAAAAATAGCATTGTTAAAATCGTTATTTGGGACTTGTTTTCAAATAACCTACTCTCAGTCCAACAGACTGGGTAGGATGCCATAAGGAACAGTCATATTATCACGCCTTAGGTAACAAGCCTAAGGTTCATGAGACTCAGGTCCAATATAGTCCAAGTATAGTTGCCAGATTTTGTGAAATTGGTCCACTTTGTCATGTAAAATGTTTTTTAACATATTCCAAAGGATTCAACTCCAGTATAATTTTATACCAACCACTAACAGAAAAGTTCGTATCAATGATCCATTGCAACAATATATTCTTCCTTGCAGCAAAAGTGAGAATGTGAGAAGTGAGAATACAACTTCTTTTCACCAACCGTGATTAATCGTTTGCTTGGGAGACCCATAAACCAACAAACTGTATCCATCTCTAAAGTGACCCTAAACATTTTTTCGATTTCACTCAATAGGGCTGACCAATAATTCCTTATCTTATGACATGACCACATGCAATGAGTTAAGGTACCAACTTCAGTTTTACATTTAAGGCACAAAGGTGAAAAAGATGAGTTGAAAAAATGCCTCCGGTAAGGAGATATATGCACCATATATAGTATTTCTTTCATTTCAGTACGTGTTTTTTTGCCGTAACTCCAAACAACCTCCCATGTCTTCTCGTTATTGTTAGACGGAATTTCTGACACCATAATGTGACTCCGCCAAGCAGGGCACACACTCACTGTGCTGACACCGCCCAGCTTGGCGGAGACATGTTTATCAGCGCGCAGTGAGTCTTGCACTTGCACGGAATTGAAGATTCATCACTGGAAATACAGCCTTCAGTCACCAAAATGTCGCATGCTCGAGGCAGAAGCCAAAGGACACTCCCCCTTGCGCCAACACCACCCAGCTTGGTGCAGACCCGTCTGCCGAACAGGCAAATACGCACAGTGAGCCTTCCGCTGGCACAAATATCAAGATGCGCACCGTTCGCACTCAGGCGCACGTTGCACAGTCTATGAATATGGAGCCCTGAGTGTGTGTAGTGCATCTCTATAACATGAGTTCCATTTTTTTATTATTATTTTTTTAATTTAACTACCTCAGGTTTTGACACTATTCTAATTTGAGATGTACTGTACCTGTAATATGACCTTTACATGGATAAAAAAAGATAAATGGACAAAAATTAAGAACAAAGATTTTGTGAAGACTATAAAACTTTGTTTGAGAAAATGTGTTTTGTGTATTATATTGTCACATGGAAGTGACTATTATCTGTCAACCAATCAATGGGCTGCATTGTGTCTAGCTCCACCCTTTAGTTATTGTACGATTACAGAAACGGCAGAATGCCGAAAGGGTTAAGGTCCAGATCAGTTAGTTTGAGTAAAATTGCAACAAAATCCACTGTCATTGAAGTTGGACTCAAGATATATTTCCACCTACCTCTCCAGCTCCAGTCAATCTTCAAAGTCTTCATTCTGTTATATTAATTGGACGGTGGTGCACTTAAAATTTTACATTGTCAACCAATTTCACTAATGAGGTCTCTTTTGTTGAAGGTCTGCTTTACATGGCGCTCTAGTTAAATGCAAAGGATAAAAAAAAAAAACATTTAAGTTAAGATTTGTTATGGTTCCCACTTCAGACCTCCAGGCAAGAAAATCTCGGTTGTTTAAAGTCCAAACTTTGAGTCCGTATATGTGTATGTGTGTAGGTGCTTTGTGAGGGTGCGACCAAAGCGGGCATCGATGCTGTGATCTCTGACCTTCTTCAACTGTACGACATGGAGGCCAAGTGTATCTGAGGACACTGCCAGGAGACCTGCACACCCAAGACACCAGTTGTTGATGCAGCTGCACCTGTGCAGTCGCTAGTGCATCATTTCTGTGGGTAACTGTGTCCGTGCATGTGTGTGTGTGAGGAAATTCGCACACGAGACAGGGCTTTGACAAAAAACCACAAACTGCACTACCGAGGCTTAACACCATGGGGAGACAATTCTCCATTTCCCTCTACCTGGTTTCAGATGTCTCAGTTGTGCAGCAAAACCAAGATTCTGTAGAATTGGATCACTGGCAGTAAAGCACATTTTTACCTGCGCAGACATTTGGCTGATTGGTTACTCTTGATCTTTGTTGTATTCACTAGTTCTTTGTCAGTCAACATTAAAAAAAAAAATAATAATAATAATCTTGTTACGAGCATTATGTGGATGCTCCTCTCTGTTTTTGTTTAAGACTCTATTATTGCCATTGACATGTGCATAGCCCATCTTTGCATTAAAGTATGGAAGTTAAGGACTGACACCATCCCCAATATAAGTCTTAGAGGTCATATTCCTGTACATATTTGGCAGCTCAACTAAGGAAATCTTTACAGAGTAGATAGGTTTTTGACAAAGAATCTACGTGGTGCATATATATTTCATGCAAATATGTATGCATTGTTTTCTCCCCCCCATCAGTTTCCATTAAAGAACACAAAGCAAAAAGAAAAGAAGGTTGACTTGCTCATTATAATAAAATGCTATGTGAGCGCTTTATCATTCCAATAAACTCTTCAAATCCCCACCAAGGAATCCTTAATTAGCACCAGATCATTAGCGAACATTAAGGAGAAGAGCACATGGCCACCACGTCCGGCCTGTTTCTTTCCTCTCCGGCATACAGTACTTGGCTGCATTGAGTCAGAATGAAGGGTCTCTCCCTTTTACCTTGACTTTGAGGTATATCCTGCTGCTCAACTGGATATAGGTAAGCTATTGAATATGAGGACCAGCTTGGTGCCTTCAGGATCCCAGTACTGTCCTTATAATCACAACAGCGATACCATCTGAGCTCGGTGCTCCACGGTTCTTGAGTATCTTAAGGGCTTGGTGAACAACCTTGTATATGGCCCTTTTGCCCAGAAGACCGTCGTCCACAAGGAGTCAGGCCCACATTTGCTTAATCTCCTAAAACCTCTTTCCCTTCAGGTTTCGTCAGCCAGTTTTGTGTTTAGCAGAGCGGGCACTTGGGAACTGCCGTCTCGAAAAAGCTTGCTGCATCTTTCCGCTGTATACTGTTGCTTTGTTGGTGTTTAATGATACAAGAAATTGATGGCACCCCAACTCATGGCTCCCATAACCTTGGTTAAATAAAACCCTCACCAGAAAACCTTTAAGGTCTTTTCCACTTGTTTAGATCGCCACATGACGTGTGTGTGCTACCAAGTGTGGTACAGTTTTAACTCTTTGTTCCTTACCCGAGTTGATCCTCCACTCACCAAGTGATGTCTAGCATCTTCTCACGTATCCTCTCTGTGACTCTACCAAGGAACCCTCATGCTGACGATCAGGAATGGCGACCTCCAATGCTTTTTACAGACACCAAACACATGCAGGGCATCCTCCCTCCACGACGTGGTTGTATCAGCTTAAATGGTAACTATTATGTTTGATCAAATGGCTGGCCATAGGTGTTGGGCATTTGGATGTCTGCCCTATTAACATTTAGTAGTCCTTTCTGTGTACTACGGTGACCACAGGTAGTAGGAAATCAGGGTTACAATATTGGAATATTGCTTATTCACTAAAACTCATTCAGGCTGTGGCACCCGCAGCCAATCCAAAATTGCCACGTAGATCCATCCTTGTGCATGCTACTGGGCAATACTAGGAACTGTGAACCCTAAACTGAAGAACCATTCAGCAGTGTGCAATACAGCAAGATTTGGTATCAATCTGATACCAAGTAAATACTGGGCCAGTGTTGCCAATATCGATACTTTTTATTGATTAAGGTTGATGCATCATGCAATTGCTAAGTTTGAATGGATTTTCATGATTTTAAGTGTTTGTTATGCCATGGTTTCTTTGGAATATGAATTACCGTATTTTCACGACCATAAGGCGCACTTAAAAGTCTTAAATTTTCTCTAAAATGGACGGGGCGCCTTATAATGCGGCGCGCCTTATGTGTGCACCGAGTTCCAAAATCTGTAAATGTTGTGTGACTTCGATGAGCGCTCCGCTTGACTGACTGGGAGCATTTCTTGCTGACACGCTGCTTATATAGAGGAAAGGCGGACGTGACTGAGTACAGCATGCGGACGTTAAAGAGGGAAGGGTGCGCATGACAGGACGCTAAAGGCACGCCCCCAGTAGGTATATAGCGCCGGTATGTGCATTGTGCAAAACATCGGTTTGGCTAAGAGAATGGCACCTACGAAGAGACAAGTTTACGAAGCACAGTTTAAACTGCAAGCTATCAGTTACGCGGAGGAACATGGGAATCGAGCAGCCGCGAGAGAATTCAAGATCAACGAATCCATGGTTCGCAAGTGGAGGAAGCAGGAAAACGAGCTTCGCCAAGTCAAGAAGACGAAGCTGAGTTTCCGCGGAAACAAGGCGAGGTGGCCCGAGTTGGAAGACCAACTCGAGCAATGGATTAATGAGCAAAGAACAGCCGGGAGAAGCGTCTCTACAGTCACCATTCGACTGAGGGCAATAACGCTTGCAGAAGAAATGAAAATTGAACATTTTCAAGGAGACAGAAGTCTTGGTGCTTTCGTTTTATGAAACGGCGCCATCTATCCTTCCGGTCAAGGACTACCGTGGCGCAGCAACTTCCGGCGGATTACAAGGAAAAGCTGGCCATCTTCCGCTCCTACTGCAGTAAAAAGATTGCCCACAAACACATCCAGCTCAACCACATCACCAACATGGACGAGGTGCCGCTCACTTTCGACATCCCGGTGAACCACACTGTAGAGAAGAAGGGGACCACCACGGCAGCGATACGCGCAACGGGGCACGAGAAGTCGGCTTTTACTGTTGTGCTTGGTTGCCATGGTAATGGACAGAAACTGCCACCTTTGGTGATTTTTAAGCGGAAGACTCAAAGAGACCAGATGTTTTTTTTCCACGCGTCACCGTCCCTGTTGATCTGTCACTCCATGCGCGCCCATCTCACAGCCGCTGTGAAAAACCAAGTGCAACTAAGACTGAGAAGCAACGCTGGGGAAGTTACGCCACCATATGTGAATGGATTCTGGATGCTTGGGCTAAGGTATCTGCTTTGACTGTTGTCCGAGCTTTCGTGAAAGCCGGCATCATTGCTGAACAGCCCCCCTGCAACGAGACTGACTCCGACAATGACGAGAGGGAACCTGACATGTTTGATGGAGAACTTGCCCAGCTGTTCATTTCGGATACAGAAGATGAGGACTTTGATGGATTTGTGGATGAGGATTGATCAAAAAAATAACGTGAGTACGTTGTTAAATATTTCAGTAAAGTACAACCGAACTCAGTTTTGCTCCCGCTGCCTTTTTAAAAACATTGTTTTAGCGTGCATGCATGCTAGCGTATGTTTTACCATGCCTGCGCCCAATAATACGGTGCACCTTATGTATGTGTTAAATACAGAAATAGACCCCGTGACTGAGACTGCGCCTTTTAATACGGTGTGCCCTATGGTCGTGAAAATGCGGTAGTTAAAAACCAGGAAAGAATTTGGGCAATGTTACAAATAAATAGAAAATACTTTATCATAATAAATGTTTTTGTCACTTGCTAATATACCAAGTATATACAGTGCCACCAAAAAGTATTCACACCCCTTCACGTTTTCCGCATTTTGCTATTTTAGACTTATTCTAAATCTGATTTGAGTATAGTTTTCTTTAAAAAAAAAAAAATCTACATTAAAATATCCCTTAATCCATCCATCCATCCATTTTCTTTACCACTTATCCTCACGCGGGTCGCGAGCTGCTGGAGCCTATCCCAGCTATCTTTGGGCGGGAGGCGGGGTACACCCTGAACCGGTCGCCAGCCAATCGCAGGGCACATAGAAACAAACAAACCATTCGCACTCACATTCACACCTACGGGCAATTTAGAGTCTTCAATCAACCTCGCACGCATGTTTTTGGGATGTAGGAGGAAACCGGAGTGCCCGGAGAAAACCCACGCAGACACGGGGAGAACATGCAAACTCCACACAGGCAGGGCCGGGAAGTGAACCCCGGTCCCCAGAACTGTGAGGCAGATGTGCTAACCAGTCAACCACCATGCCGGCAATATAATGACAAAGTAAAAATATATTTTCAGAAAGTTGTGCAAATTTATTGAAAATTGAAACATAATGGGTACATAAGTATTCACACCCTTGGATTAATATTTTGTAGAAGCACCTTTGGCAGCAATCACAGCCTCAAGTCTTCTTGAGTATGTCTTTATGAATTTGGCACACCTGTTTTGGGGCATTTTCTCCCATTTTTCTCTGCAGATCCTCTCAAGGTCAGTGAGGTTGGATGGGCAGTGTCCGCGGACAGACATTTTTAGGTCTTTCCAGAGATGTTCGATTGGATTCAAGTCTGGGCTCTGGCTGGGCCACTCAAGGACATTCACAGGCTACTCCTTTGCTATCTTGGCTGTGTCCTTTGGGTCATCGTGTTGGGAGGTGAATCGACATCTGAGTCTGAGTTCCAGACCATTCTTGAGCAAGTACTCTTTAAGGATTTCTCTATATTTGGCAGCTGTCATCTTACCCTCTATGCGGACTAGTCGCCCAGTTCCTGCAGCAGAAAAACAACCCCACAGCATGGTGTGAGAATCCTTAAGGTGCCTTTTGGCAAACTCCAAGTAGGCTGCCATGTGCCTTTTCGTGAGAAGTGGCTTCTGTCTGGCCACGCTACCATAAAGGCCTGATTCGTGGAGTGTGTTAGCAATGGTTGACCTTCTGGATAGTTCTCCTATCTCTGCAAGGGAACACTGGAGCTCTGCCTCAGTGACCATAGGGTTTTTGTTCACTTCTCTGACCAAGGCCCTTCTTCCCAGGTTACTCGGCTTGGTCAGACGGCCAGATCTCGGAGGATGTCCCGTTGGGTCCAAACTTCTTCCATTTGCGGATAATCAAGACCACAATGCTTTGGGGACCTTCAATGCTGCTGAAATTCTTTTGTATCCTTCTCCAGATTTGTGCCTTGACACAATCTGCTCTCGGAGCTCTCCAGACAGTTCCTTCGACTTCATTGCTTGGTTTCTGCACTGATATGTACTGCCAACTATGAGACCTGATATAGACAGGTGTGTCCCATTCCAAATTATGTTCAATCAACTGAATTTACCACAGGTGGACTCCATTCAAGTTATAGAAGCATCTCAAGGATGATCAGTGGAAATCAGATGCACCTGAGGTTAAGTTGAAGTGTCATAGCAAAGGGTGTGAATACTTACTTACCCATTATGTTTGAATGTTTACATTTTTTATAAATTTACACAAACGTCTGAAAATATTTTTACTTTGTCATTATGGGCTATTTTATTTCAAAGATTTTTTTTTAAAGAAAACTATACGCAAATCAGCTTTAGAATAAGTCTATCAACAAAATGTGGAAAACGTGAAGGGGTGTGAATACATTCTGGTGGCACTGTAGTATCGCTTTCAAAGTTAACACAAACATTGATGTAAAGTCAGTCGAATCTGAGCTGAAGAAGATTTGTTTAAATTCCAGTAAATGTATTCATTTCAAAAACATATTTCTGTGGGATCCATGTATTTCATCAAGTTCTAAATATCATTTACACTTTTTGTGTTGACCAAAGTAGCAAATGGCCAACGGCACTATTCAAATTCATTCTAATTAATGCTGTGACTGACCAAGATATTACTTTCACCACCTTTATTTTTGCTCTTTACGTTGTTGTCTGCCACACTGAAAGGCCTCTGCAGATTGAGATCCCCTCCCCCCTCCCCCCAGCTTCTGGTCATTTCTAGCCGCCTTTCTCTGTTTTTGCAGCCTGATGCATTCTAATGGGTGAGTTATTAAATGTTTTAATACATTTCCACAATATTTTACCCCCTTCTAGAGATTGTTGTATAATTTTGAGGCTGAAAATCGAGCCACACGGCACTACTCTTAACGTTCATTGTTCACTCCTGTGGCATCATTTAGCTCATGCGTGCTATGCTGGCTAATCTTACTTGTTTTTTTTTTTTTTTACCCGGTTTCGCCAAGTCTCTTGATGGGCGGCACAACATCAAAACAAAAGTTGGGGATAGGGAGTAAAGTTTGTATGCTCGGCACTGTTACTTCAAGGAGCAGTACTTAAGTTGTAGGTAGTGAATTGCGACACACAAACACAGTCAGCTAAGTCACCTCTTCGATAAAACTGCAGCAGCAAATACAGGTGAAAACGTCAAGTATCAATCTCATAACATTATCGGTCAATATCAAATGTTGGTATCTTAATTATCGACCCCAACACCATGCATCTCTTCCACCCAAAGAACTATGAAAACACTTTACAAAACACTCCCTGATTTCATGACATTATGATATATATATACAGAAATTCAAACCTTGATAAAGATGAAGTCCATAGATTCCCTATCAACGATATTCTATGTTTTTGTCTTATGGTCCTTAGTACACTTTTTTTGAGGGAGGAACCCATACTGGTCAAAGTTACCTGCAGATGCTAATCAACTGGATATTTCCAACAGCTAGCTGTTGATGGTGGACACTACTTATTTTGAGCGAGATGGTGCACTGCCACACTGGCATCTCGCTATCAGGAGAACTGTGAAGGAATGCCGTACTGGGTTAGGCGGTGAGGTGTTCTGCAAGTGGCATGCAGCGTCACCAGACCTAACTGCTTGTAAGTGCTTTCTTTCTAGCACGTTTATGTACCTCCACTTCCTGCAAGCCTGGGTGAGCTGAAAAACTACCACTGAAGCAGTTCACATTGATGCAAACTTTTGCATGGATGTTTGCAGAGTAACCAGATGGCACACATTAAGTGTCTGCAATGCTACCTTATTAACTTCATGACTTCATGAAGCTGTAGCTACTAAGTGTGAAAGAATATTACAATTCAGTTCCATCTCCTGTTTAAAATCAGATAGTGTTTTTGTGGGCACCCTGTATCTCGTTATTAGATCAGGTTTATCCAAACTTTTTCTTTCAAGGGCCGCATACAGAAAAATCAAAGGAGGCGAGGGCCACTTTGACATTTTTTTATTTATTTAACACACTGAAAGAATCCATCAGTGTAGGTTAAGCTATGTGAACCAATAATACATTTACTTTTATATAGATTGTTTAATTAAAAATAGAGCTAGCTAACAAAGCAAAAAGCCAATGATCATTCAGGATTGTGGGTTGTCCAGTTGCCCTGTATCCCAGTAAAATAGATGACCCACTGCACTGAGCAACAGCAAAATCACATCTCTACATTTTGAACTAGAACAGGTGCATTCAGTACTAAACTGACCTTGGTGTCACATCTTATCGAGTGACGTGTGATTGGTTGAAAACAAGAAGTGAGAGATGAGAACACACTTCTTTGAGAGATGAGAACACACTTCTTTTCTCCTCTCTTGCTGCATAGTCAAAAGTAAGTAATGTAGTACAATGCAGGCAAATGTCAAATGTTCATTTTAGTCTACTAATGGCCCCATGCAATAGAAGCACTTGTACATGACGGTGTATGGCGTGTGTGTATATGTATATATTACATTGTACTTTATATCATTTTTCAAAACACCACTGTGAGTTGTTTTCAGATTGGAAAATAGCCCAAGTACACAAATCATTTTCATGTGCTTATAATGTTGATTAGGACAATTGTAAGGTCCAGCGATGACTCAAGACATTGGGCGCTCGAGGGTTGCAGCCTTGAGAGGTACATACACACGCATGCACACGCACACTGTCAGAGGAGTGTGAGAAATAAGTCTGTGTGCAGGTTAGTTAAGGACATCCTGCTTTCATGTTGAGCAGAATACACAGAGGCCCAAGTGTAGCTGTGACCTGAAATCTGGCAAGGGTAGTACTGTGGTTGCATTTCATTTCTAAAACATTTATCCTCCTACAAAAATACATGTACAGTAATATCCTCTGAAGTGTGTATATTGCCATGAGAAGAGCATCACACAATCTCTACTGTCAGATCCCGCTCCCTTCCCATCTCCTCCTCATGCTTTGGGCCTCTCTTCATGGGACAAGAGACATAGCGTGCATTGCACTGGCATCACGTGCCACAGTATTCCTCCTCCCGACACGTTGCCTCCCTTCTTATCTGTCACTCTCCAACTGGTGATTGAGGGGTGGGGGGAGGGGGGGGGGGGGTAAATGCTCTCTCCCATTCTCCCCTTGCTGTTCCTCGCCACATCCCAGATGCCCTCTCTTCCTTTCACTGTCTTTCCCATTCTCAATATTTCTTGACGTTTCCCAGTCAACCTTCTCTCCTCGTTTCCGGCCTCGTCTTCCCCTCCCTCTTCTCTACTTAATGTTATATTAATAATGGAGAGGAAGCATGTTCAGCCAGACTCCATGAATTAACCATCATATGGGAAGGAGAACTGGGGAAAAGAGTCAAGAGGAGCATGGAAAGAAAACGTGATACGGATTGATGGGATTTAGACACTGTGAGGAAAGGGTTGAGGAGAACATTTGAGAGGAGAAAACAATGAAAGTTCTTCTTTGGTGGTCCACTAACAACAAGTCTTTTTCTACTTGTTCCTATCGTTGGGCTTGAGGACAAGTCAGAAGGTTGCACACAGCTGTGTGTCTGTGTGTGATATTGAAATGACAGTTTGGCATGTTGATGTTGCAGGGCTCCAGTCTAACACCAGATTTCGCTTAAACTGCTGGAAGCTCTGCACCATGATCAACACCAACCATCCATCCATCCATTTTCTGAGCCGCTTCTCCTCACTAGGGTCGCGGGCGTGCTGGAGCCTATCCCAGCTGTCATCGGGCAGGAGGCGGGGTACACCCTGAACTGGTTGCCAGCCAATTGCAGGGCACATAGGAACAAACAACCATTCGCACTCACAGTCATGCCAACGGGCAATTTAGAGTCTCCAATTAATGCATGTTTTTGGGATGTGGGAGGAAACCGGAGTGCCCGGAGAAAACCCACGCAGGCACGGGGAGAACATGCAAACTCCACACAGGCGGGGCCGGGGATTGAACCCGGGTCCTCAGAACTGTGAGGCTGACGCTCTAACCAGTCGGCCACCGTGCCCAACACCAACCAAACCCACTAAATGCAAAACAGTATTTAATGAGGTGTATGTTATGAGGCAGGCATCTGCACAGACATTTTTGGAGGCCAGTGCTCAAACCCCCACAAAAGGGCACCTATCACCAAAACTATTCACACAATTAATAAAAAAAAACTGTAGTATGTTAACATTAACAGCCAATAATACAATTATTAACGAAATAGGTGAAGGGAAGCTACAGTGGTTATAAAGTATACACACCCCTGTTCAAATGGAAGGTTTTTGTTATGTAAAACAATGAGACCAACATAGATTATTTAAAAAAAATAAATAAATAAATAAAATCCCACCATTAATGTGACCTTTACAATTGAAAAAAAAAAAAAACATCTTTGTGAGAGGAAGTAAAAATAATAACTGTGATAACGTGAATGCAAAGTGCATACACCCTCTTATAACTGTGGATGTGGCAGTGTTAAGAATTAACCAATCAAATTCAAACTCTTGTTAAATGGGAGTCAGCACATGCCTGCCACTATTTACAGTGCCTCTGATTAACCCCAAATCAATTTCAGATGTTCTAGTAGGCTTTTCTCTATATTTGCATTGTCACATCTTATAACACAAGCCATAGTCTGCAGGGAGCTTGTGCAGCATCAGAGGGATCTCATTGTTTAAAGGTCAGAAGAAGGGTACAAAAAAAATTCCAAAGCATCAAATGTAACAGAAACACAATCATCATCACAGAGAAAACATGGAAGTGACATTGCAAAGAACTGTATGTCAAGATGGGAGCCTTATCATGAAAACAACATCTAAGCTAGGCTACAAAACATACTTAAAATCTCCCAGGTGTGTGTAGTTGAAAATGTATTATGGGCCAATGAAACCAAAGTAGAGCTTTCTGGCCATAATTCCAAAAGGTATGATTGGTGCAAACACAACACTGCTATCACCAAAAGAACACCATACCTTACAGGGAAGAATGGTGGTGGCAGCATCATGAACAGGGGCTTTTTTTTCGTCCAGGGTAAAACGGCAGGTGCTTGAGTACCACCTAGTGGCTATGTGTGCATGTGCCTATTATGATATATTATGTGTGTGTGTGTTCCTATTTTGAGAGGCAAAATGATACACTGTTTCAAAGTTAGAAAGAAGTATGAAAGAGTTGGGCAGAGAAAAATATGGAGAAGGAAATAAAGAGCTCATGATTCAAAGCACAGCACGTCACGTATCAAGATGATAAAACAGGTTGCCTGGTGTTTATTGATGATGTGACTATGCTGACAAGAAGTAATCAGATGTATTGTGAAGTGTACAGGTCTATACTCCTTTCTCATACTCAGGCTAATGCTACTAAAGTGACAGTATGGCACATCAGTGCAGATGGATGATGACAACAAACTGCCAATACCTCATACCAACATGCTTTCTTAACTGGCATTGTATAGGCGGAGGAAGGAAACTGCATAGCTAGTTGTGGTTTAGATTTTTTTTTTTAAACTCATGCAGCAATCAATTGAATGATTACTATCCAGCCATCCATTTTCTGTACCGCTTGTCCTCAGTCACGAGGGTCACTTGGGTTGATATTTATTTGAGTGGTGATCTGTCATGCTTTATACCAGCACTAACACTTGTTTAAAAAAAAAAAAAAAAAAAAAAAAAAAAAAAAAACTGGAAAAAAACATCTATGTTCATTTTCAAAATATTCATTCTGATGACACAACCAGCTACCTCTTAGCACACCTTTATTTTTTATTCGTAAACAAACCAAATTAATAAACACAAACATTTATCCTAATAACCTGCATGGTGCTGACAGAGGATTTATTGGTGTATTTTACATGAAATCCATCAGTGATCAGTCAGTGCTCTGCGTACTGTTCCTTTGGGGCTAGCGAACGAAATAATTAAAATATATAACTCACCAGTGCTGGCTGCAACAAGCGCACATGACCTTAAAACTAGAAAGTCCTAAGGCATTAACTTAAAATAGTTTATTTCAAGGGCATTTCTGTTTATGTAACTAAAACCAAGCAGACATGTCTGTATTAAGGCAAATAAACAATTTTCTCCCACCCCCTGAACATTGGTCCATTTAAGAACCTTATTTTTAAAAATGTAACTGGATATTGTAACCCTTTATAAATATCATCTGACCTATTTGCCAGGCAATGATTTCATAATGTATCCCAATAGTTGTTAACCTCTAAAGTGAAGTATTGTCTTATCGTTTCATTTAATCACAGAGCGATGTTTGCGGAGGCACAGTCCTAGATTATTTTTAAATGGCCCCAAAATGTCCCAGCATTGGTCACCATGGT